>NC_080798.1:37223184-37446622 GCF_028018385.1 Neofelis nebulosa | reverse complement strand
CCAAACCCAACAGTTCCACATCTCCATTCAGCCACCCATTGCATAGCAGATGACCCCTGAGTGTGTTCAAGATTGAGAATGAGTTCAAGAAGGTATAAGCAAAGCTGATGGACATGAATGAGATTACAGGGAAGATCAAGCTGCCAGACACCTGTCAGAGTGACCACAGTGTTTTACAGAAAGTGACTGCCACTGCCAACCTTGATTGTGTCTCTTGTCAGACATATGACAAGTACAGGTTTGAAGGGAGGATGCTGACCAGTGGGACACTGGCCCTGCTGATCCTGGACACCCTGCCTGCTGGAGCTGCCTCACTGATAGTCAACAGTGAAAAGATGGTGACTGGCACTGTGCTGGTGAGGGACATGGTACATTGTCTTATCCAGTAATTCCCAAGCGTTGTGACCTCTTTGGCCCCTACCTGTTACTCCATCATGACATCTGGGCTGTTAGCCTCTCTCTCTTTTTCTTTCCCTCACATCAGACTTCTTATCCAAGATAGCATCCACAGGGATCCTCTCTCCATCTGGTCATGACCAGGCTCCCCCAACAATTCCCCTCCCCATGAGTTTCCAGTGACCTGTGCAGAGAGACATAGCAGCTGCTCCCTTCAGTCCTCCCAGATCTCTGTAGCTATTTATGTAGCAAGATCTCAGTATTCTACCTAATATATTTTATAACATATATACATGATGGATAATACCTAGACTTATTGTGATCATTTTGCAGTATATACAAATGTCAAATAATTATGCTGTATACCTGAAACTAATATAATGTTGTATGTCAGTTACATCTCAATAAAAAATAAATACATAAAATAAAATGTGTATTGCTGAGCTATAGTCCAGGAACATCAAGTCAGAATATCTGGGGGTGAGCCTAGAAGTCTTCCTTTAAAAAGTGTCCAAGATGATTTTAAAGCAGCATAAAGGTTTTTTTAAAAAAGTTAATGGCATGCCTCAGACACCTCTAGTTTCACCCTTGCACCCTCTCCATCCTGGGCTTTTCCATATTGGACCAGCCCTTCAGAGGGGATTCTGATAAACTGTCACTGAGGCACCTGAGAAAATTACCAAAAAGGTAAATAACGATATCTCAGGATGCTGCTCATTCTACAGGAGCTAGTCAACAATACTCAAACAAATGAGCATCTACTAAGACACGGTTCTTGAGAGGCAATTCTCCAAACTCAAAGAAGAGTGGGATTTCTAACCGTAAGGAGTTTACAATCTGATAGGAGACAATGTTACACATAAAAGTTATGTGAGGAAAAAAGCAAATATAGTCACCTTAATTACTTGGGTAACTGTCTTGACGTTTAAATCTACTTCAACTATAGAGGTTGAAACCGTGAATAGTCTTCTAACCTCCAGTCCAGGGTTTTCCATCAAATATCCCAAATACATAATCATAATGTAGTCTAGACTTTTTAGATTCTTGTCTGGAAATTTATTTTGGTTTACTCTATCTATAACAGACTATAATCTAGAATTTAAAAGTATGTCTCCTTTCAAATATCCTGGATTATTTTCTCAAATTAGAATCAGAAATTCAATCACTTTCAAATCTTCTGCTTTTGTAGTCAAAAGTAATACATGACAGCTGTTATTTTTCCATTCATTCAATCAAATTAGTAAACCCAGAGTAATCTATATCCTTGGATACTAAAGATTGTTAAAACTTAGTCCCTATTCTTATGATCCAAAGCTTGAGAGATATAGCATATCTATCTATATCTATATACACACACATACATATATATATGCATATACATATATATGTGTGTGTATGGCATATATATATATATATATATATATATAATCATATGTCCTGATTTTAGAATATACATACATATATGTATGCAACATATCACAGTATATCACTGTCTGATTCACTCTCAGATTCTGACTGCTTATCTGTGGATTCTGTGGGGCTTGACTCCTCTTCTCCTTCCTCTTTCCCCAGATGGAACACTTGGTCCATTCAGGTACCTCCACATTGCTTGGCAGACAATGATTTTAGAATGCATGGAAATGAGTGAAATTACTACACAGAAAGTAGTTCTATATAAGTTGGGTAGAGAGGGAGCACATATTTTAAGCCAGCAGGGATATGGGTAGGTGACAGATAAGGCAAAGAATCTTATTTTAGCAATGCAGAAGTAAAGGACCTGTAATGATCTACTCAGTGAAAAGAATGTGCTCCTTAAATAGTCGCTATCTGACATGCTTTTTCCATTTGATAACTAGATTAACTGTGACACAATAGGATTTAGGGCATGGGGAGGGAACGAAGAAGAGCTCTCAACATAGAACAGAAATAGGGCTAAAGAATGGGGTTGTCTTGCCCCACCAAGTGGAGATATGTCATTTGTGAATGAAGGCACCCATCAAAGAATTTCCAGTGTGAAATCCTGGGATGGCTTCGTTTGTCACCCAGCCTCCTTCTCCTAGCTGTGGCAGGAGTCTCAGATGCTAATTGTCACCATAAGTCCCTAGATTTACACAATGAACACTATGACATAATCCTGGATGAAGACAAGGAGATTGGGGAAGACAGATCTCTTCGGTCCTGCTGTGAGAGTAGAGAAAAGCAAACCCAAAGCTAACTTGACAAGTTTCCCTTTAATTGATTTAAATTAGGAATTCCTCCAACATCCAAACTGTTTTCTAATTAAGTTCGATATGAATGATGGCCCATATTGCAGGTGGTTGAAAGGTGAGTTTTCTAAAATAATAATGAATTAGGGATGTAATCTAGTTTTGTGGAGGTGTAATCCATGCTATTCAGATGACATCTTTCAACATAGTTGTGGGGGGTTGTTCCAGTGTCAGTGTTAAGATTATTTTAGGTTTTAATAAAATGGTAGATCCTACTCAAAAAGCCTTCCAAATGCTAAGGTTCATTTTAAAAATAATTTTGATGGATGTATTTTTGTTCATTTTAAAAATTGATATGTGCTCATAAAAAAATATTTGGGATACAGAAAATAGAAAAATAGGAAAAAAAAGAGTACCCATAATATCGGATGTAATCACTGATAATTCTATAACATTTTTGGTATACAGATTCCCCAGATATATCCCCCCACAATTATCCCTTCTTTGCTTTGCTCCAACTTGCTTTTACGAAAAACCTACATTAGTACTAGCTATTTTCACTAATCAAACAAAATCTGAAGAAAACTTTCATTTTACAAAATAGTAATTGCTTTTTTGCTTTATGCCATTTTAGCTTGCAAAAGGTTTCATAGAAAAACTCTACTTTTAGATAGTGGGGAAATCAGTACTTCTCTCATGCTTTATATTTTAATCTTTACATAATTTGGAGATCATATTAAATATTGTATATACAAAGTACATGTTTTCATGTAATATAAAGCAAATATGTGTCCATGATATTTCAATACTTTGCAAAGGCAAAGTTAATCCTTGCATACTATTTCTTCATGTAAAGTGTGCCATATTTTATTTGTCCATTCTTCTTTCAATCGTAAGTGCCATTTTTGAGTGTTCAAAATTTTCAAGAAGGCTATACAATATGGATATTAATGTGCATATTTTAACTTTTAGCTGGTTTTGATTTTTTGGTTTGTTTGTTGACTTCTCAGGATTTCTTTCCAGAAATAAGATCAAGACATACCTAAGAGTGTAATGTATTTTGTGACATTTTCTGAAAAGGTTACCTCAATTTTTGCCTCACCATCAGGGTAAAACTGTCCACATACTATAACCATTCTCATATTAAATATTCTAATTTTTGTATTTGCTCATTTTCTCTAACACTGAAGCCAGATTTGTATTTATTTGATTGCTTAGAGGTAGAATATTTCCATAGGTGTTTTCAGTCAGTATACTCTTATAAAATGTCTATTCAAACCTTTTTTTTTTAAACACGTGAAAATAATGTTGTCAATTCCTTATTTTTAAAGGATATGGTTGATTTGTGGATAGATTTGCCATAAAAAATGTGCATGGAAATTCACTCTTCTGTGGTTATGGCTCTCACAAAAGTTCAGTAAAATTACCTCAATTTAAACAGTACTAGGAATTAATTCCCTCTGACACACACACTCACTCTCCCATCAAACTTTTTTTAGCCTTCAGTCACCTATGCAGCATGTTCAGATAGTACTCAGGAAGAATGGACCCTGGGTTCCCTTTCAAGGAAGGTGGACTCTGGGGCCTTGAACAGAGAGAAAATATCTCTGGGTTCCACATCTTCATTCTTCTCCCTACATCACTAACCACGCACCAGTGGCCAGAGAACAATATGATGGCTCCATCCAGAGACTCTGATTTCCTTTCAAAAGTTGCTGAGATTTCAAAAGTTTGATCCACTGGAAGGAGAAAAATGGTTGACAGGTGGCAAAACAAACAAACAAAAAATACTCTCCTATAAAACCTCTGGTTAGAGAAATATTTGTGCTTCACAGTGAGCTCATCGGAGATAAATAAATATATAAATGAATAAATATATTATATTTCTTTATAGGGGAGAATACTGAAAATTCAATGAAATCAGTTTTGCACACGCTTTTTCTTTCTCCACACCAGCTCTCTATTATGGCAATTTTCCATAGAGATTTCAAAAGTATTAGGTTTATTGTTTCTGCTACTGCCTAAGACGACTGTCCATTAACAAATATATCTAAAATAACAGACATTTATTTTTGAGTCAATGCACATGTTTATACTTAGCTAATGTAAAAGGGGATTTACTCTTGGCCAGTTCTGTATAAAGTACATTTCTCTATCAAAAAAATATGGTTTTCTTCGCCAACCAACTGCTCTGTAAAATTTGGGATATGCTTCTATGGCAGGGGGAGGGGGGGATTGAAGTAATTCAGTAAGAAAATTGTAACTAAAAGTTCTATTATTCAGTTCATATTAAAATTGAAATGAAATGAAAATATAATAAGACTCAAAATAAATTTGAAGTATGAATATAACATGAACTATTAGTAATAATAATATTTTTCCCTGCTAGAAAGTGAATAAATGGAATACATTTCTCATTCCATTTCTCTCTCAAGCACTTTTACATGTATTGTTCCATGAGGGATTTTTATTGTCATTTATTTTCAAACTTCTGACCTTGGTTTCCTTGACTGCAAAATAAGGTTAATATTTCCTACCCCATTATACCGTTATGAGAATTACAAGAGAATTACATGTAAATTAAATACCATATAGCCTCGCATTTGGTAGGTGTTCATTAAAGTGTATTTCTATCAGGTCGCCTTTGTCTTAAGTACTATAAATTATGTATGGCATAATCCATAACCTTTTAGTCTTATTTAGAGTGGGGCAAAGAGAACCAACTGCTGTTTTATCATTTGAGAGAAAATGGCAAAACCTAAGAAAGGAAGTCTTCATTCTGAAAGCTTAAAGGCATCAATTGATTCATTTTTGTCAGCAATGTCCCTCCTTTTAAAGAGGATCAATACAGCAAGATGCAGGAGAGAATCTCTCTTCTGATCATTGATGAAGGGAAACGTTAGCTATACTTTTTAAACATATATGGTTAGCAGAGAGAAATAGGGAATGACACTTTAGGGTCCACAGTAGAGGAACAAAACGGAATGTTTGAGGGAAATGCAAAGGGACTATTAAGGGTGTCTCACAAATCAAGCCTTTGTTAGGTGTCTGTGACTGTGAAGCTGTCAGGATTTGTTTAACTAATGACTCTCACTTGTTAAAATTTTAACCATCGCTCCTTTTGCCGCATTTCAAAAGACTCATAACATTCCTTTTATTATTTGTTTCCTGTTTGACAATATGATTTCACATGAGTATCTCTTATCACTTAACAATATAAGGGCAGTTATTCAACTCTCGGACCCTTCATCCTCCATTCTAGTTTAGCCATTTGTTCTTGTTCTAGCAGACAACTTCTGTCCTCTTCTCTTCTACTTGAAGTTCTAGACTTCTTCCAGGATAAGCAAAGCACGCAGGGACTGAGGAAGTAGACTGGATTTAAGAAGACGGAATGTCAGGTGTCATTTTGGGGCACGTGGTCAAACTGTTGAAATAGTTGAACGTTTATGGAAACACTCTGCTAAGAAATGTAGTTATATCACCTTATTCAATAGCCATTATAGTCCTGTGAGATAACAATTATTTTCATATTCATTTTGTGGACAAGAAAACTATGCCTTAACAAGGCTAAGTAACTTATTCAATGTACACTATTGGTATATTTCCAATAACCGCTGGCTATTCTTTGAAAATAAGGGCTGTGAGACAACTTTATAAAGTTTCATGAAAAAACCTGTAAAGCTTTTGGGTTTCCATTTTATAAATGAGAGTTAATTAATTTGCCTAAGTTTGCACAGCTAAGTAAGTGACACAAAAGGATTTGATCACAAACCTATACATTTGATCTTAAATCTAATCCATAGTTCTTGACTGTCATGTATCTCTTTTGGTATCTGCCTGTTAATGGGTATTGTAAATAACAGAAAAAAATGATAACATTTTGTCCTTTCCCTCAATATGCTTAGAACATACCAGGAGAAATGGCTTTGATATTAAAAAAAAAAAAAAAAAGTCTAGAACCTAATGTATTTAGTGAGGATGGTCACCAGACAAAAACAGCAGAGAAACTATGAGATCAGATGAGAGAGGAGAGATTTGAAAAAACCTGGATGAGAAATGGGTAGGCCTCCAGCCATTCTCTTAAGTGACAGGATTATGTAAGAAGATGTGTATCAGCAATTATGAAATAAATTCAGAGAATTGACAAGACAACCATTCTAAGAGAATGAAGCTCTTCATCCATAGTGATGCAACTTTAATACTTTAGTCTCCATCTATTAAGAGATTTAAATAATGTTGATAATGGTTGTTCTGAAATTTACCTTAGGCTTAAAAAAGAAAAAAAAAAGGTTTGTTGGAAAATTTTGGAATGAAAACAAAAATACCTGGGATGCTTTTTAATGTCTTTGATATTTTTAATTACCTGTAAGACCCTTTAAAATATTTGCATATTACATTCCCTTCAATATAGAAACTGCATTTGAAAAAAATGTTAATAATATAATAACTCTAAGAAGTGCTGTATCGATGATCCCCTAGTTGTTAATAGGATTTTTACTTTCCTGGTTGTACTAACTTGGTATTTTTGAAAGAGTAAAATGTGGTGATTGTTCAGACCTGTTTAATCCCTGCCTCTTCTACTTACTCGCTTTGTCTGCAAACCTTTGGAAATTATTTCTTCACTTGCCAAAAAGAAGGTTTCACATTCTGAGGATTAGTGGATTCAATGAAATGTATATATAGAAAGGAGCCTGGTTTCTAGTATCTAGAGACATTTAGCAAATGTTAGTTCTTTTTCGTTAGGCAAAATGCCTGCTATTATGCCTGGCAGTTATTGGGGATTCAAAACATATAGTCCTCCTAACTCTCCCCCAAATTAATAGATAATCATTAGCAGAGAAATACTTTCATGTTACATATGTGATTTCCATGCAAAGGTTGAAGCACTCTTGATTCTTCCCCTCTTCCTCCTCACCAGCATTATGATAAAGACAAAGGAAGTTTCTGCTTTCTCTCCTTGCTGTCAGCTGTGAATTAGAAGAAACACTAGTTACAAACTGAACAAAACACACATCAGCAGTGAATAGTAAATAATGGAAGTTATCACTATAATTAAACACCTGTTCAGCCACGAAGTCACTGGTTTTAAGTTTAATGAATAAATGAGGCACTCTGCTAATATTTTACTTTAATTTTCTGGCAAGCACAAGATAAGGGTATCTTTTAAAACTTCATTGGATGGGTCACCTGGGTGGCTCAATCTGACTCTTGATTTCAGCTCCAGTCAGGACCTCACGGTTTCATGCATTCAAGCCCCAAGTCATGCTCTACACTAATAGCATGGAGCCTGCTTGGGATTCTCTCTCTCCCTCTGTCTCTGCCCTTCCTGCACTCATACTGTCTCTCTCCACCCCACCTCAAAATAAATAAACTTAAAAAAAAAATAAAAATAAAACTTCATTGGAGAAGAGTGAATTTTCAGCATATTTATCTCAAGGAAAGAAAGATAAAACAATTTAGAGAACAAAATTTATAAATAGGGGAAGAAGGACCTGTGATGAAAAAGAAAATATGGCACCAAAAATATGATGACCTGGAAATCCACTAGTTGTTATATAGTAAAGTTTTAAGGAGAGAGAAAATGACTCAGATGTCATTTGATATTGTTTGTGCTGCTTGATGGACTTCTTTGCAAGAGAATCATGTAATTCTCAAAATATGCATGTGAGTTAATCTTGCCAGTTTTAAGTGTCCTAAGGGTAAGATGAAAGAACAAAAGAAACATAAATGGAGAAGGAATACCTACTTGGTTCCAGGCACTTTGTATCAATGATCATTACATGAGGTAAATACACTTGAAATTGACTCAGAGCTATTTGACATATTACTCAAGATCATAGTGTTAATTCATGAGGACTAAGGGTTAACACCTAGGTAAGTTTCACTAAATCCATGGTTTTCCATGATACGCTTTGCCTCCAAGAAAAATATCTGGTCTGTGGCTCCAGGGTGGCTCAGTTGGTTAAGCGGCTGATTTCAGCTCAGGTCATGATCTCACAGCTCTAAGGTTTGTGAGTTAAGAGCCCCATGTTGGGCTCTGTGCTGACAGCTCAGAGCATGGGGCCTGCTTCAGATTCCGTCTTCCTCTTTCTCTGCCCCTCCCCTGCTCGGACTCTGACTCTCTCTCTCTCTCTCAAAAATAAACATTAAAAAAAAAAAAAAAGACCTGGTCTGATTTGCCATTGGTTCACCATTTCGCCTTTTTCTCTTAAGAAGGTCTAAGTGCTGGGGCGCCTGGGTGGCTCAGTCGGTTAAGCGTCCGACTTCAGCCAGGTCACGATCTCGCGGTCCGTGAGTTTGAGCCCCGCGTTGGGCTCTGTGCTGACAGCTCAGAGCCTGGAGCCTGTTTCAGATTCTGTGTCTCCCTCTCTCTGACCCTCCCCCGTTCATGCTCTGTCTCTCTCTGTCTCAAAAAAAAATAATAAACGTTAAAAAAAAAAATTAAAAAAAAAAAGAAAGAAGGTCTAAGTGCTTACATCACAGAGATTAAACACTAACTATAGATGCACATAAGAGAGCACTCCCAAACAGATCTCCAATATCCACTCAACAAATGTACCAAATAAGATACCTGTAAGTCTGGAAAAAAAAAAAAAATCAGTGTAGAAGAACAAGAGGACACTGTCAATTCAAATGCTGTCCCGGAGGGAGAGAGTAAAGGACAAGTTTGCCTGGCCAAGAGTTAAAACTCCATTGGGATAGAAGCATCTCATTAAAGGTCCCTGACACGGCTGCACATTCAGCTCACATCACAAACCTCTTCAAGCCAAGTTCTGAGAACCTGGCTTCTGTCTAACTTGATTATATTGCTGTTAGGGCAAATGTGAAAGTCACTTCTCTAGGTACTTAAACAGTCATTTCTTTTGTCCTTTTCATTTGCACATAGGCTTTCGTGAGCCCTTCTACTGTAATCAGTACTCCTGGGCGTGATCTACATTGTATTAAATTAAAGCTGGAATCCTGAGCCTTCAAGATGGAAGGCGTGAGACTTACCTACAGTTAAAGAAAACACCCACATAATTTTGTTCTTTACCCTTCCATAGGTGAAAAGTCTATCAGGTACTCCTCTTATTCAGATGGATCCAAAAAGCTTCTGATCTGGTAAGTCTGCAGCATTGTTATTGGAGCGATAGAGCCCATATTTATCATCATGTTATTTAGCAGATTGCAGCTGGATACTTGTCATCCCCTTATCTCAATCTCATGCTTTGTGTAATTTTAGTTTAGTGTGGTTTAGTTTTGATTCGAAGTCAGCTTGTCCACGACGGCCTAGCTGCAGTCTGAAGTCCCCTAATAAGTGGGGTGGGGAAGGAGAAAGTAGAGAAATAGCATTTCAAATACAGTCTCATAATTAAAGATGGTTTTTTCTTCTTAAAAAGAAAATACAGTTTGGGAGCCACTGAATTACTACATTGATCTATTTTAGATATCAAGGAAATACATTACATTGCATAATATATCATATCATACCTATGGTTTTATATTAGATTGTACTTTGGTCCAGATGATTTTTCAGGCACAGGGCCACACTCTTCTCTCCACTCTCTCTGCTAGTTTTAAACAGAGTTATAATTCACATATAACATTATATTTTAGGTATATAACATCATGATACGATATTTGTATCCATGGTAAAATGATCGCCATAATAAGTCTAGTTAATAACATCTACCACTTTATACAGTTACAAAAATATTTTCTTTCTTGTGATGAAAACTTGCATGATCTACACTCTCAGCAACTTTCAAACACTATGAACTATACTCAGCAAGCTGTACATTAATCCCCCTGACTTATTTATTTTCTAATCCTCTCTTTTAAGGTAAGAATTTTCTTATAAAATATAAGGCATTATATACCCAGTTTTGATACGCATACAAACTTATTTTGGGGGGCAGTACTTAATACAATGTCAGGGGCACCTGGGTGGCTCAGTCAGTTAAGTGACTTCAGCCCAGGTCATGATCTTGCGGTCAGTGGGTTCGAGCCCTGCGTCCAGCTCCATGCTGACAGAGCTCATAGCCTACTTCAGATTCTGTGTCTCCCTCTCTCTGTGCCCCTCCCCCGCTTGCTCTCTCTCTCTCTCTCTCTCTCTCAAAAATAAATAGACATTAAAAAGTTTTAATACAATGTCAGAACCTGCTAAAGTCTATTAAAAGATATGCTTTCATTGTTATTGGTATAAAACAGTGTTGGTATGACATTGTGACTAATATTTTGCATTAAATATGTTATTATGAAATTGTACACAAAATCAGTGCCCCTCCCAGGTGCAAGCCATGTAGGAGATGGCATTTGACACAACCCATGAATGATGTGAACAATTTCAATTAGTGCTGCTTTCAGAACAACTGAAAACTGGCTGGTGTTGCAGTTGCTATTAAGGGCCTGGCTGCTCCGGGAATTTTTTTAAATGTTAATGTAGCAACAAAATTGCCACTTATCTACAGTATGTAAATATGAATGCATAGCATCAATATCACCACAATGCTGCTGGACTTATTTTTCCAGGAATAGACTCACTGTCAGTTTTAGATTAATTTTAATAGGAATTAATGGCTCCTTAAATAAATTGTTGATGACAAGCAACACTTTCGGAATCAAGTATTCTCAGATCGGTGTCTGTAACTTGGAGCGACATCTGTATATATTTATACCAATAGCTCATTAACTGACTCATATTTTATTTAAAAAGTCAGCTTTATGGCATATTGAGGATTTTTTTTTAAATATATTGAATACTACTACAGGCAAGACACTATACTAGGTACTTGACATCCTTTCAGTCAAATTCCTTAGTATCCATGTGCAACAGAAACTACTGTCCTTGTTTGTATTAAAGAAAATGAAGGAGAGCAAAGGCTCACATGTCACTGCAGGACACAGTCGAGGTGGTCAGCAATGGGAAACCTATTTCAGAAGTAACTATTATTTGTTGTTTCTCTGTTATATGCCAAGTGTTTCATAAGGGGCCTATCATTCAATGTCCCTAACCCTGCACGCAGAGATATGCTTTTCATTAAAAGGTATTCACCTCTGACTCCTTTTTTATACATAGAAGAATCATCAGACAATTATCATCATGTGATATTATGTTGCGTTATGATAACCTGGCAATGTGGCGAGGGTGTGTGTGTGTGTGGGGGGAAGAATGCCACCCTGTTTTTACAGAGATATCTTTTGAGTTATTAACATTCATGATTTTTATAGCTGATCACAACTCAACATTTGAAAACTTTGTATGCTTGGAGTGGTATATCATAAACAGACATTTCGGAAGGTCCCTCTAGGCACACGAGAGTGCTTCTAGTGAAGTGAATGCAACTGTATTTGCATGTACCCTAAATATCTCTAATTCAACTGACAGAAAAATTGTCAAGGCAGATGTAAAGTCAACCATGCACTGGTTGGTGATGATGGCCTCTGTCAGAAATATGCTCCTAATTCACAGACTCCATCCCTGAGAATTTATTTTTAATTTTTGTTGTGTTGTTTTACAAAATTTCAAATTCTAGGCCCTGGGCTAAGAAAATAAATGTGTCCTGTTTATGCTTAGGCAGCCAATTCCAACATCCTTCATGGGTGGCATGGATAGTGCCTCAACCAGAGTCCCAGGCATGGCAGTCAGGCATCACACTGAACTTGAATTACAGTTCCGGTGGTAAAAGTTCAGAGCTTTATCCACTTAGCAATCGTCTTTGTTCTATTCATTCCACTTTATTAAGCATGGTGAAAGTTTTATATCCCTGATGTCTTGTTTCCTTTCCTCTCTACCAACCAGACCATCGACCATATACAGACTGACTTACACACATATGTATACACACCAGCATGCAAACCTCCTCCATTTAAGCTAAAGATGTTCATGCATGCAAGGCTTTTTTTTTTTTTTTTTTTTAAATTAAATCTCTAGTGCTATCACAGCCAGAGAATATTCTTAGTCTCTCTAAAGTGAAATAATGAGTCCACTACTTCGGGAAAAGACGGAAGTTTTTTAGACCTTTGGGTTGAGCCTCAAACTAACATTTTGTTAGTATCGTGTGGCAGGAGAGTGACATGTACACTGTGCAAATTATCTTATGGAATATTCAAAAATTACTTTTGAAAGTTGTATTAAAATTCTTCTTTACAAAGATGAGACTTTTTTTTTTTTTTGTAGAAGCTAAGAAAGTTAAATAATCACTACATCTTGAGTAATGGTGGACCTGGAATCTGAATATACTTCGAGGTTACTCCAAAAACACACCTTTTGATTTAATGCAGCACTTTGGGAAGATGATAAACATAAAATAAATTGAAGTGTAAAAAAAGTGAAAAGAAGAAGATTGTTCTTTAATTCCCCAGAGCTCAAATACTCTTATTCAGAGTAGGTGGCAATACATCCAGTAGTTCAGACTCTAAAAGGAGAAACTGATGATTATTTAGAGACACAAGGCCCCATCATTATCTTTGTAGTCACATTATTCTTACACTTTATATACTTTGTGTGCATGTTGTGAAGTCAATTTCACACACAGAGATAATGAATTATCTAACAGATAATGATTTCAAATGTTCTGGATGTTCATTGCTCCTCGAGATCAGTTCTCTGCCTGATCTGCTCATCCTTCAGGCCTGGCATATGTGGATTGTACCGACGAGGCCTCCTTGCCCTCTGGAGTCCCACTGGACACATCCAATGTGAGGACCCGGCTGGTGATGAGAAGGTGGGAAGAGATGGAGATCATGGTATTTATAGTCTTGGCTCCCTCCCTGCTGGATCTAGGTTTAGAAGTCTGTATTTGACCCATTTTGGGTGGTCCCTCTGCTATAGTTATGGCAATTCCCAGGTTACAATAATTTCTCCTTAGACCACAGGACAAGGAATGACAATGCCTTCTGTTATTTCTAAATCCAGAAGATCTTCTGTACTTTGTTCATTTCCTAAAATCTTAGTGACACTTTTGTAAAAGTCCTGTCATTCAATTCTCTTAATTGCTTTTGAATATGTTATCTTCCCCCGCCTCCTCCCCCGCCCCCACCCCGGGATCCTCATACAATTATTACAGAAGACCTTAGATGAAGTTGAAGAGAAAATGCTGAGATTCGTACATTCCTACTAAAACCCTATAACAAAAAATATAGATGAGGTGATCACCACTGAAGGAATGCTTCTTGAAAATTATTCTACACAGTACTTTCCCTCTAATCATAAATATATTTGCAAATACAATATACATGCATGTTGCTCTCAAAAGCATGGGTTTTTTTTAAAGTTTAATTAATCTATATAGAAATTTGGGTCACCTGGGTGGCTCAGTTGGTTAAATGTCCGACTTCAGCTCAGGTCATGATCTCACAGTTCATGAGTTCGAGCCCTGCGCTGGGCTCTGTGCTGACAGCTCTGAGCCAGGAACCTGCTTTGGATTCTGTGTCTCCATCTCTCTCTGCCCCTCCCCACTCACCCTCTGTCTCTCTCTCCTTCAAAAATAAACAAACATTAAAAAAAAATTTTTAACCTATATAGAAATTTCCCTCAAATAAATATTTGTAATCCTAATAAATAACCAATTTCACATTTGTCCTAATACATACACAACATGGTATTGTGTTAAAAATAGAGTCCAGCTGGGGCGTCTGGGTGGCTCATTTGGTTGAGCGTCTGACTTCAGCTCAGGTCATGATCTCACAGTTTGTGGGTTCGAGCCCCGCGTTGGGCTCTGTGCTGACAGCTCAGAGCCTGGGGTCTGCTTTAGATTCTGTGTCTCCCTTACTCTCTGCCCCTGCTCTGCTCATTCTCTGTCTCTCTCAAAAATAAACATTAAAAAAATTTAATAAAAAATTTAAAAAAATAGAGTCCAGCAAATAAAAGTAATATTAGAAAGGTTGCAAATATTACTTGCATCTCTTAGGGAATATCAAAGGAGATCCCATTTACATCCCAAAGCAGCACTTCTTCATATACTTAAAAAAAATTTTTTTTCATGTTTATTTATTTTTGAGACAGAGAGAGAAAGGGGGGAGCAGGGAGGGGCAGAGAGAGAGGAAGACACAGAGTCTGAAACAGGCTCCAGGCTCTGAGCTGTCAGCACAGAGCCCAACATGGGGCTACAACTCACGAGCCTTTGAGACATGAGATCATGACCTGAGCCGAAGTTGGCCACTTAACTGACTGAGCCACTCAGGCACCCCTTCATATAATTTTTTTTACACTCAAATTCTCTCTCTATCCGACACTGTTCAAGCCACTCACTTGCTTAGACAGTTATTCAACATATAAAATTTTCCTTGAATTTCCACCTATGCAGATCTGATCTTTTTCTATCCCTATTTCTTCCTGCTTCTCTGTTATCATCTCTCCCTCTCTTTCACATAATTCATCCATGTTATAAATTCCAAATTATATCACTAAAAATCATACCCACTGATAGAACTCATTTAAATGGGTAGAGGAAGGAGAAAGATGACTGGAAAAAGGTGGTTTTTTTTGTTTGTTTGTTTTTTAAGTTCCTTTTCTAGCGGAAAGTGTGCTATTATGTCAGGAGAGAGTGTATGTTGAACAAACATTTCTATGTGATTTCTGGGTTTTTTTTAATGTTTATTTATTTTTGAGAGAGAGAGTGTATGCAAGCAGTGGAGGGGCAGAGAGAGAAGGAGACTGGGGATCCAAAGTGGGCTCTGTGCTAACAGCAGAAAGCCCCATGCAGTGTGCAAATTCACAAACTGTGAGATTATGACCTGGGCCAAAGTCAGAGGCTTAACCATCTGAACCACCCAGGTGCCCCATAGGTTCAAGGTATCCAGAGACAGTGAAGATCCATCATGGAAATGCTACAGACTGAGAAAATAATAGGTCTCAAGTTTAAAACCAACAAGAAAAGTAATAAATAAATAAATAAATAAATAAATAAATAAAACAAAAACAAAAGTGAAAAGTAGAGAAGAAAAATCTGTATTTGAAAAACTAAGATATAGCTATGGATGACATTCTGATAAATGTGTCCAATAAACAGTCATATATATTCTATATATCTGCATATTATGTATGCATATATAAGTTTTACATTGACCTGTTATTTATTAATTTATTTAAACTCCTGTGTGTGTGTGTGTGTGTGTGTGTGTGTGTTTTAAGTAATCTCTTTGCCCAACGTGGAGCTTACACTCACAACCCCAAGATCAAGTGTTGCATACTCCACCAACTGAGCCAACCAGGTGCCCCGCACTGACCTGTTATTTTAAATGCTTCAAAATGAGATTTTTAATTGTTTTAAAACATTCTGCTATAAGGCCTATTATAATTTATTTGCCAATTTCCCTCCTAGACATGCATGTTATTTCAATTTTTAAATACTATATCTGTTACTAAAATCAAACATTTATTCATATATATGATCAGTTCTCTGATAGATTACTAGACAGAGATATAGTGGTTCAAATATCAGAATATTTTAAGTCTTATGATTTGCATTGTCAAAGGGATTCATTTCTAGAGAGATGGAATCAATTCACATTTCTACCAGCAACATGTTAGTGAGGCTGTTTGTCCATAAAATCTCCAGTCATTTATCAGGTGTTAGTTAAATAAGGAAGAAATGGCATATTGTTGTTTTCATTTGCATCAGTATAAAGTTTATTATCTATTTCACAAGCTTATTGACCATTTAGAAATTCTTCCATTAATATCCTTTGTTTATTCCACTACTGGAAAAATTTTTATTAAACTTTATGATGCTTCAAATTGGGCATTATTTCTTTGACATAATTTTTACATTTTTACATTTCTGTGGTTTCCTGTCAATACAAGTTTTTTTTTTAGCATTTAGCTTTCTACCCAAATATGTTTCCTAATAATTTCATCATAACTATTATAAATTACTATTATTGTCCCCAAATGTGTGTGTGTTTATCTGTATTTGTTTTCACAGATGTCATCTTTTTCACATATAAACTTTTTATTAATTAAACACTGTTGATACATAATATGAAAGAGCAATATAACTTGATGTCTAACTCACCCCTAAGTTGTAGAATTTTTTTAATATCCTTTACTGGGTTATCTATCAATATTCCCACTGATTGTGATAGATCCTACCCTGTTTGTCTGTTTTTTAATATATGTTTCTGTATCTTCCAAATAGGCTGAAGTTCTATTTGTTTTGTTCTATTGATCAGTTAGGTTACATGCATTATGTCTCAATTTTCTAAATCATTTCCACTTTATAGTATGTTTTTACAGCTGATAGGAAAACAATCTTTAGTCTTTTTGTTCACAAAATCCTCAATATTTCTGTTAAAAAGACTATTTTTTGTAATACTTTTATTAATTTCCAAAGGCTTCCAAAGACTGAGATTTTCAAGTTTCTACAAATTAATACATACATATACATTATATATTATATATATCTATATATAATTATATTTATACATATGTAAATACATGTTGTGTGTGTGTGTATACTAATGATGCTGGGTATTCCGCTACAGATAGATTCAAGTTTTTTCCACTTCTTCATGTATTCTGTTCAATCCCTTGTAAAGTCTGAAACAATTTTAACACATATTCTGCTATTCAGTTTTTGTTGAGGATTATTCTTAGATAATTCACGTGATTGATATTCTGGATAGTTTTCATTGCATTGTAAACTAATTAGGCAGAAAAATAGAAATTTTTTTTAATTGAACTTATCCCTGATTAATTTACCAAACAAAAATCTATTTGAAAATAATTAAATATCCTTTGAAGAATGTCACCTGTAATTATTTTTTGAGTATTATCACCCATATTTTCTAGCATAAAACATAATTCCTGTACAAAAACAGAATTCAGAATGATTAAATACACAACTCAACAGACAAATGACTGAGTGCATGAATGAATTCTACATTTTGTTAAAATGGTCAGAATTTCCAAAATGCTATTAAAGATAGTATCCTAACCCTTATTGCTTTAGTTTTCCATTTTATTTTATTTTATTTTATTATTTTTTCAAAGTTTCTTTATTTTGAGACAGAGAGAGAAAGAAACAGCAATAGAGGGGCAGAGAGCGAGGAACAAGAATCCCAAGCAGGCTGTGCACTGTCAGTGCAAGGCCCGACGTGGGGCTCGATCTCACAAACGGTGAGATGGTGACCTGAACCAAAATCAAGAGTGGTATGCTTAACCTACTGAGCCACCCAAGTGCCCCAAAGTAATGTCTCTTTGGTGATGGAGTACCTTCAAATACTGCATTCAGTTTCTGGAGTTTGCAAACCTCCTGAAACACGTTAATATATAACATGCATATATGCTTTGCCCTGTTAACAAAAAAAAGAGGTTTTAAAAAAATAAATTTAGCAAAGGAAACCTATTTTCCCCCAATCATTAAAATTCCAGGATATATTTTATTACCCTAAGTATTATTTTGGCTATTGGTTTAAGATTAACCTTATTTATCCTTTTATAAATGAAATCTAAGGGAAAAATTACTATTTTGTGAGAAAGGAAAATTGACTTTATAGATCACATCATATTATTCCATCAATTACTTTGTTTATTTACCAATGAACTATTGATTTTCTCTAATATATTAATAAATTAATATTAAGATAATGCTATATTCCTGTATTCATCTCCCTTAATTATGTAGGGTCAATACTTTAACAGTATAATTGTAACAAATGTTCTGGTGTTTGATTTGGTACTTTTACAACTCTATAATTAAAATTGTTCTAAGAGTTTTTGTTGGTTTTATTTTCATACTAGTCATGTTAAAGTCATAAATTATAGACAAGTAGATACAATCACTTGTAATTTTATATAACATGGTGATTATAACTTCATTGTTTGAAACTCACAAATGTTTCAAGGCTTCATCTTGGTTCACAGTGTTTCTTAGATAGTCTATTAAAATTTCCTTTTTAATTTTCATATCTTTTGTTCCATTTTTTGCATTAATCTCTGGTGTCCCCCGTGAGTATTGTCCTACTTGAATATTACTTCCTTCTAACCATTCATTTGGATTGTCTGTAATGTCAAAAGTCTAATCTAGGGTCTTAATGTATCAGAGGTGAAGTCAGAGGATCATTTGAGCTCCCTCTACAGGAACAACAGCACAGTCACCCTTCAACAGCACTGTGATATACTGCTTATTTACTTAAAGGGGGAAAAAAGTCACTGATTTCCAAGTACTTCATATTGCTTATTATTAATGCACTCTACTTTGGTAGCTTTTTTCCCCCCTGAAAACCATTCCTTTAAATGCATGTATCCTATTTCTCTGGAACTCATGATGCAGCCCTCAGGTATCTGACCCAGTATGGAATATGAGTCCTTCCCTCTTACATGATTGAAGAAAAATGTTTTCCCTTTTCTTTGGGATTATTTAACCAGGAGGAGGGTGGAACTCTAGAGGTGACAGTAGCCATCTTTTCTGGCATAAGGAGAAAGATGATCTGCAGGATGAAGTCAGTAAGAGAGAAACAATGATAAGAAATAGATGGAGACAGAGTCGCCTGGTGGCTCAGTTAGTTAAGCCTCTGACTCTTGACTTCAGTTCAGGTCATGACCTCACGGTTCATGAGAGCCCACATGAGGCTCTGTGCTGACAATGGAGAGCCTGCTTGGGATTCTCTCTCTCCCTCTCATTCTACCCCTCCCCTGCTCTTGCTCTCCCTCTGTCAAAAATACATAAATAAACTTAAAAAAATAGATGGAGACAAAAATCTTTGAGATACTCACTTCAGTTCCTGGGGCTCCAGTTTCTTCAGCTCATGCTTGGATTCTGTGTTATTTTTTTTTCTTTCCAGTTTCTTCTCAGGTAGAGAAGTCCATGCATTTTCTTATGGCTTAAACTTGGATAAGTTGGATAGTAGCTACCTGAAATCAAAGAGTCCTAACTTTTGTCAGACATCTTTTAAATGCCCTGTTAATAGATATTGATACAAATTATACAAATTCATAGTGACCTCACTGATTTCTTCTTTGTGTAATTAACCTCTCCCTAATTTTTGAATATTGAGATCATCCTTCATCTTCAAGTTTATCATCTTATTCATTCTCCAAGGTTACTTAGAGATTTGTAAGAGTATCATCTAGATGTCAAAAAAAAAAACCCTTTTCCCACCCAAAGCAGAGTGACGATATTGAAATTTGGTGAAGAGCACTTAAATAAGTTAATAATAAACAGACCGGCAAGGAAACTTTCTCAAACACCTATAAGGCAATACCTGCTATACTCTCCTCCTGGCTCTTCTTCTCCCTCACTCCTGCCATACCCATTTCTATGATCCTTTCGACCTGCCCCAAAATTCTGTGATTTGCAATTTTACTGCACATTTTTACTTAAATAAAATCTTTGGCAAGTGTTTATTTTTTCAATCTGTATTTAAATTCCAGTTAGTTAACATACAGCGTAGTATTAGTTTCAGGTGTAACATACAGTGATTCAACACCCAATGCTTATCACAAGTGCACTCCTTAATCCCCATCTCCTATTTTAGCCATCCCCTCCCCGCTCCTCTGGTAACCATGAGTTTGTTCTCTATATTTAAGTCTGTTTTTTGGTTTGCCTCTGTCTTTCTCTCTCTCTTTCTCTTTCTTTCTCTCTCGTACTCTGTCTCATTTCTCTGCTTAGCTTGTATTTTTTAAAGGTGTTTTTTTTTCAAAGTAATCTCCATACCCCATGTGGGACTTGAACTCACCACCCTGAGATCAAGCGTCACTTGTTCTTCTGACTGAGCCAGCCAGGTGTCCCTGTTCATCTGTTTCATTTCTTAAATTCCACATATGAATGAAATTATATGGTATTTGTCCTTCTCTGACTGGCGTATTTTATTTAGCATAATATTCTCCAGTGGCTCCATCCATGCCTTTTCAAACGGCAAGACTTCATTCTTTTTTATGGCTGAGTAAATATTCCATCCTATATGTATATATATCCCACATCTTTCTTTATCCATTCATCACTTGATAGACACCTGGGCTGTTTCCATAATTTGGCAAATGCTTAATTTAACTGAAACCACTGACCAGTGCATGTAACAGGAAAGCAATAAGGTTTCTGACTTACATTATTACAATAAATTTATTTCATCCTTCTCATGAATAATGAAATATTATAATTTGCTCTTAACATTATGTCTAATGAAAAAGAAAGACAGGAAGGAAGGAAGGAAGGAAGGAGGGAGGGAAGGAAGGAGGGGGGAAGGAAGGAGGGGGGAAGGAAGGAGGGAGGGGAGGAGGAAGGAAGGAAGGAGGGAAAGAGGGAAGGAAGGAAGGAG
Organism: Neofelis nebulosa; assembly: GCF_028018385.1. NCBI lineage: Eukaryota > Metazoa > Chordata > Mammalia > Carnivora > Felidae > Neofelis > Neofelis nebulosa. The sequence goes on along the minus strand of NC_080798.1, from coordinate 37,425,779 downwards.
GGAGGGAAGGAAGGAGGGAGGGAAGGAAGGAAGGAGGGAGGGAATGAAGGAAGGAAGGAAGGAGGGAGGGAAGGAAAGAGGGAGGGAAGGAAGGAAGGAAGTAGGGAAGGAAGGAAAGCCACACTGTAGACTTTCCACCTCAACTTGGCAGCTGTTTCAGCCTTAATTGCAGTGGGTTAGGGAAACCTTGAAGCACACGGTGTCTTACAAATGAGCGTTCTTTAGTCAAGGTGGCATGTAGGTAGTGTGCTTGCCTGCAGGACTAACAATTATACTTGCCTGATCTGCATAACCTATCCTTCCTTTTAGAGAAGCTAGGGAGAGACTACTCATCTGTCAGGTCTTAATTTTAAGGTCATCTTTTCTAGAAGTTCTCAATGCTGTCACCGACTAAGTTAAAAATGTAACTTATATAAGCTGCATGGCATATTATGAATATTCTTACCTGTAAATATGTATTCAATAACCTTCTTCCATATTAGACTATAACCTCAGTGAGGTCAGGGACCATGTCTGATCTATCTAGGGATTCCTATATATAAAATGTGTATTTTATTTCTTTATAAAGAAATACCATGGCTAGATTTTTTGATAGGGGTACATAGAGATCTATAAGCACAAAAGTAAAAGCTCATTTTTTAATACAAATAAATGAAAATGAAATGAATATTTTCACCATGTGGACTCTATTCTGAAAAAAGAAAACATAACTTTTTTCACATTTACATGACATCAAATCAATTCCAAGAAAATATTTGGGTCTATAAGTGGAGCATATACAATATTAATTCTTTCCTAATTAATTTTACACAAATACTCTGTAATGGGAACATTAGGGAATGAGTTGTCTCTTGTTATTTTCACTGCAAATGTTAAAAGTGAATCTACAATGCAAATATTCTTTCAGAACTCTGAACTATGTCCAAATGTTTTCTTTGAGGGTGGGGTAGAGTGGATATGCAGACAGAGTGTAAATACCAACCAGTGAAAGCCTCTTTCTTGGCACTTGCTTATGAAGGCTCAACTGCATGGACATTAAGAAAGGAGCAGGGAGTTAGAAGTCAATTCACAGCAGGAAGATTGCTACTTATGTTTTTCAATTCATTCATGTGTGAAAGAATATCATATCATAAAATGAACCATTAGAAAGCCAGAGAATGGAGCATATGGGAAATAAACTCCTGAACCAGGCCAAGATACTGGTGTGTGTGTGTGTGCGTGTGTGTGTGTGCGTGTGTGTGTGTGTGTGTGCGTACAATGTGTGGAATCTAGAAATCCATTTGTTCTCTGCTGTATATATGCCACCTATGTTTAGAACCACAAAAATTCTGAAGAAGATATTGCCTGTGTTGCAGGGATGATGTCATTCTAGACAGCCTATTTCAGGATCTCAAAGTAAAGAACTCATCTCTAACCTCGCATTTAGGTAAACATATCTGAGCAGTACAATCTAACAAATATATATTTGTCTATGTTTTCCCATTGTTACTCTCTGGGTATTTCAAAATGGAAGTCAAAGTCATCTACAAAGGCAATTCAGTGAACTGTCAATTTTGGTAAACAATTTATTAAATCAGTGTCATAGTAACTGGGGAATACTCCAAGACTCTATCCTCATACTGACCCATGTACTTACCTCATAGGGCTTTGAAAGTTGTAACCTTGTTCAAGGCAATTATCCTAGACCTTCTAGCTCTGCCTACTTCCTGGGACTCTGTTCCTAATTATTCTATGTCTGGATTTATTGCTGGTCTCTTATTCTTCTCCCAGCTTACCCCAAAACATTGTGTTATACCTAGCTTCCATTTTTTTTTCATCTTCAGTGCATGCTTTTTTACATTGTTTGAACCATACACCATCACTTTCTAACTGTGTGAACTGTTAAAACCAAACACAAATGGAGATCAGGCTTGAAAGTTCCCCCAAACAGACAAAACCAGGTTAGGCATAAAGCAAAGCTTAATTTAGCTTATTTTGTAAGAAAAATGAGGCTGACTTGACCTGGGTCACTTCTTGCTTATGCCTCAGCAAATCAAAGGTGAAAATTAAATCCTTCCCCCAAATCCATATGAGGTAACCATTAACCAATTCTCTTTCATTTAAGACAATTCTAACATTGTAACCAATCACTGTAAAGAATAAACATTGCCTGCACCCTATGTTAGTTACTTTGGAACAATATACATCTGACCCTCATTCACATTGTGGTTTGAGTGTTCCTGGTTTGCAAACCATCTTTTGGGTGTGTGCACAATAAAATTCTTCAAATGACTACTCAAATGATTCATTGGTTTTCTGTTTTTTATTTACTTCTGATAGAACTTACAAATATCAATTAAGCCTTCCCAACCTCAATTTTTTCCAATTTGTAAAGTTAGTCTTGTGCAAATTACTCTACCATAAAATGCAAAATAAACACCAAGGAAATCTGAGATGGTGAATGGTAAGTTTGAATAAATTGCTCTCCTTCTCTACTGGCTTAATGGGGTGCTGTAACAACAGTACCTTAACAAATGCCCGCTTCCTCCTGGTTAATGACCACCCACCACCCCAGATTCTACCAGGTCCTATATAGGGTGTGGTGGGGATGGAGGCAGGGTAAGCAAGATCACACATGTGATGCAGACTCACATGTTCTATTAAACATTCTATAGAAAATTCTGTTAAAAATTAACTACAGAGTGAATCTGAAAAATGTGGAAAGGAAGGAAATGATAAATATGAAACTGAAGTAGCTTTTTAAAAAATGGAGACAATCAACTAAATGTAAAATTGATCCTCTATTTTTTTAAATGTTTATTTTGAGAGAGAGAGAGAGAGAGAGAGAGAGAGCTGGGGAGGGGCAGAGAGAGAGGGAGACAGAGGATCTGAAGCAGGCTCTGCACTGCCAACACAGAGCCTGATGTGGGGTTCAAACCCACGAACTGTGAGATCACAACCTAAGCAGAAGTCAGATGCTTCACCTACTGAGTCACACAGGCACTCCTGAAAAATATTTTAAAAATCTGAATAGATCCATAGTCAATAAAGAAAAATAACAAAAAATAATAATACTCTCTTAAAAATAAACAAATAAATATCACTAAACCCAAATTGTTTGACAGACCATAAATCCTAGCAAGACAATCTAAAATCTCTACTACTCTATTTTGTCCAGATTACTGTTTCAGCTACAACTGAAAACCCAGATATAGAAATGCAGGCATTAGTCATTGTGAATTATTTTAGGGGTAATGATTTGCATACACAAAAAAAGTGTTCAACTTAATGTGTTTACATTAAATGCTTGACACTGTCTCTTGTCATAAGATGCAGGCTTATTCATCCCCAAACCAAAAAAAAAAAAAAAAAAAAAAAATCTTCTATTCTAGAAGAAAGTCGAGTGAAGCATTATCTCAAGTGTTGTAGTAAGTACTTGCATTAACATAAATACTTTAAGAGAAAAGAAAGCAAGGGTATGGCATTATCCCCAAGAGAAGAAAATGTGTGTTACTATAAAAATATATACAAACTAATGTAGGAAAATACAGGCAGACTGTGGGAGACCCTAAACAGAGAAGAATTTAAGAGGGAATTTCAGAAAGGAGGTTTTGGTTTTTTTGCTTTTTGTTTTGTTTTGTTGTTTTTGTTTTTGATTTTTAGTTTTAAAAGATAAGCAGGAATTTACAAGTTAGGAAAAGGAAAAGCTTTGGAAAAAAACATTGTAGAGAAATGGAACATACTGAAGAAACATGAAAAAGCATGGTGTTTGAGGTGTGGGTTAGACACACTTCCCAGAACTGACTGATGCTTCCTTAATGATCACAACCCTATTGCTATGTATTTGATTATGCCCTGCCCTGCAAATTCCCTGCCAAGGCCTGAACCCCAAAGGTGACCACATTTGGAGATAGGATTTTTAAGATATAACCAAGATAAACAAGAGCATATGGGTGGGGCCCTAATCTGGTAGGATGAGTGCTTTCTAAGAAGAAAAGAGAACAGAACTCCCTCTGTCTCCACAATGAGGCCACCATTGTAGCTGCTGTCTACAAACTAAGGGACACAGCTTCAGATTGACACTGACATTGCCAGCACCTTGATTTTGGACTTCTCAGCCTCCAGTACCATGAAAAATAAATATCTGTAATTTAAAGCGCCGGATATCTGGTATTTTGTTATGGCCGTGGAAGCCAACTAACACACTTATCAAAACTGTACTAGGTGGGGTGCCTAACTTTTGATTTTGGCTCAGGTCATGATCTCACAGCTTATGAGTTCGAGCTCTGCATCGGGCTCTGCACGGATGGCTTGGGATTCTGTCCACCCCCACCCCCAGCCTGACCCCACCCTTCTCCTGCTTGCTAACTGTCTCTCAAAATAAATAAAAGTAAACATTAAAAAAATGTACTAAGTGAAGAGATTTAGGAGAAATAATTCAAATGACCCTAAGTGTGGGGGGGTCAGAAAGAGTCATCAAGGTGAAGGAGCTGGAAGATGTGATTGGGTCCACAGAATATTAAATGTGGAGGGGTTCTTAGGGACCCCATTTTCAGCTGCTTCATTTTACGGTAAAGGAAATGAAGATACAGCTTTGCCCACGGTTACTTCTAAGGCTACTGACAAAGCTGTGGGAAGCACTTTGATTTTCTCTGTATGTGTAGGGACCCCTTCCTCTGGAGAGGATACAGCAGTGTAGTATCACTTATGCTGACAATAATTCTATTTTCCTCTATACCCATGTGAAGTTCTGTCCTTTTTCACTCTTCCTGATACAGCCTGATGCCTTCACTGAAGCAGGTGATTAATTACCAAGAACTATCAAACTCGGCAGAGATATCCCCTAGGCAAAGGCTGCCTTTCTGCCTGAAATGCCAATCTTGGTGAAGGTCTGAGACACCCCATGTTTTCTGACATTCTCAGCTGTGTGGACCCTCTGCCTGGGGCTGATTCAGTGGGAAGAGGGTTGACTTTAACAAACAAGATGCTGCTTCCCCACCAGCCGGCCTGCTGTTGCTGTTGTTTGCAATCCTCCAAAGGCAAGCTCCTCCATATGCTCACCTACCACTGTCTCAAGTACCAAATGCATGAACAAGTGAATGGGAGGCACAGGAACCAGCGGAACTGAAAAACAGGGCTGGCATTAAGCCTAGCTGGGCAACAGGGAAAGGCAAGTACTATATCATGAAAGGATGGAAACCCTGGACCCACATGCTACCGACATGAGGACTGAGTTTCTATTTCCATTAGGCCCTAAGCAATGTCAAAAGCAGTCAGAAAACACAGCTTTGCAATCAAATCTGAATATCATTTTGTGAATATCAAACTCATGAAGGTTTAAAATTAATAATAATGATACCATCCAACTATGACAAGTATATAATAAGGTGCGTTTCATCCACATATTTATGAACACCTCCAGCTTTGCCCCTAGAGAGTACATCATTTGGAAACACTTATGAAGGGCCTTAAAAATGCCTACATCCCTTGTTCAGTCGTCCAAAAAATAACATTAGGGATCTGGACATATAGGAACAAACCTAGAGGAAACAGATCTATTTATAATATGACAGTCGGGAAAATGTGCTGCTCTTATGTCCTGTTACAGACATGAAGACTCTGGCTGTTATCCCTCTGTATTCTCCACCAAGTTTACACCAAGGCTAAGCTACATATGGGCTATTCTAAGCCAGTAATAGAGCATGGTGCGATTACTAAGGAATTATCTGATAAGGTGAACTCTTTCAATGATGGATTTTAGCTTGAGGACTCTCCAATGACCTGCCTGAAAGTTTTTAAAAACTGTGCTGCAGTCTGAGATTTTTCCTGCCACAATGACTCTCCTGTCTCTCCTCTACAGGAGTCTGATCTGCATTTTATTCTGAAGATTCTACCCACCTTCTCCAACTGCCTCCCCCAATAAATCTGTTGCATGTCTAATCCTGTCCTCTTGTCCACTTCTCAGGAACCCAAACTAGTACATATAAGAATACTTAAGAGCCAGTTTAAGATGGTGAAGTAGGAAGATCCTGAACTCACCTTCTTCCATAGACACCCTGAATCTACAGCTACCTGTGGAACAATTTCCTCTTAAAAAATCCTAAAAATGAACAGAACAACTCCTTCCTATGCAGGAAATGAGGAAAACAAAACAAAACACTGAAGCAGGTAGGAAAGGCCGAGACACATTCTCTGCAAACACTCCCGACCCTGCAAGGCGACCCACAATTGTGAGGGAACTCAAAACGTGGAGTTTCTCCCTCAGAAGCAAAGGGTTCATATCCCAAGATTGGACACCCCAACTTGTAAGCTTTCACATGATAGATGAGCCCCCACAATATGTAGTTCTGAAAACCAACAGGGCTTTCATCCACCAGACCCACAGGGCTGTGCCAAACTGAGAAATGACTCTCAAAGGGCTTTTGCAGATTCACCTGCTGCAGGGGCCAGAGCAGAAGCAACCTTTGAAAAGGACCCAGACTTTACGTGAAAGAGGCTCAGCGCTAATTTTAAAGCATCAGACTGAGAGGCAGGGGCCTGCTGGGATATTCTGCAGGGACAGAGGCTGGGAGACGCTCTCCCTCAGCCTTGCTAGGGCAGCAGGGGCCATCTTATCCCCCGCCCACGCAGTAGGCTCTGTCTCTTTGCTCCAGCCCCTGGAGGCTATCTTCATGCTTTTTCTCAGCCTTGCTAAAGCTGGAGGGAATCATCTTCTTTTCTTTTCCTCTTTTTTATTTTTTTAATTTTTTTTAAATTTATTATTACTTTTTTGTTTACTTTTTTTTTTTTTAAGCAGGTGCCATCTTTGCACTGTCCCTCTGCCTCACTCCTGATCATGAGTATCTCCCAGAGAGGAGTTTCTGCACACATCGGGTGACCTGTTTTTTGTTGCTGCAGCTCACAATGCACCCCTTGATGCCTGACTGTGGAGGCTAGGTGGGGTTTGAGTTCCTGGGTCCCACAGGACTATAAGTCAGAGAAACAGTTCTCTGCAGACTACCACCACCAGGGCACCACGAACTAAGGCACACCCCCAGTCACTCGGAGGAAGAGGCCTATTTGTTGTCCAGGACCTCTGGTCTGAGGTAGTTTGGCACACTTCAAGGGGCCTGCAGAGCTCCATACAGGGAACAGGGGTAGCAGACACAATTTTTATGCTCCTCTCTGTCTCACTCTGGCTCACAGATAATATGTACATCAGACATTTTACTGCAAAAGTGGTAACACCTGTAATAGAAGTTAAATAATCATAGCAGTATTTCTCAAAATGAGTTGTATGAAATATATATTCACTGCCTATTATTTGACCTAAAACAAGTGGAAATATTTATAACACCTAAAAAGTTGTGGAAATGCGATAAACATCATGGAACAAATAAGTTTTTTTTTCTCTGTCAGAGGTTGTTGAGAGTCCTAAAATAATGTGCATCTTGAATTACTAAAAAGGGGATTTGATATACATTAATAATGGAATATTTTCTTAAAATAGTCACTAATTCAATCAAAACATGTATTAATTATTTGATATGGGTCAAGGCATTTCGTAGGATTAGTATTACATAAAACATACATTACAAAACAAGGTTAAAGTAATATTTCATAAAAACCAACATTATTTTTATGTCTTATAAGTATGTTATACTTATGGTAATAAAATTTATTTTTTTCATGTATAGATATGTACTCATACATCCAATTAACAGCCCTATCCTTATTCTCAGAGCATTTTTCCTCTCCCCACAATCCAGCCAAGATCCTTCATTATAGTAAGAGATCAGTAAATATTGCCTTCCATTGGGTGACCCAATTTTAATTCCTTGTATGTCTGATTTGTCAGTGTAAAATTGACATTGCAAAATAGTAAAATGATCCAGGAGACACAGCATTCTTAAGGAATGTGTTACTTGTTCCTACTCTTCCTGTAGTTTCTTATGTACCTGATGATTGGGAAAAGCAGACACCAAACTGCAGGGGGATAAGAGTCTTCCCCTGACATTGCAAATACTGCACAATAAGTCTCACAAAAGATTTAAATATGTACATGATGTTAATAAAGACATACATGATTTAAACAAATCCTATAATATACATATCAGAAAGCTTGTGCAGTAGCGTATCATGAAATATTTGCTTTCACAAGGCAGAACTGGGAAAGGTAATCCACAAAGAACAAGGGCAGGCTGAAGTGCTGTTCTATGAATGCAACTTCTTCATTGACATTCAATGCCTGGTCATCTGGATTTCCTTTCTTGATACATCTATCATTTATACTGTTTACATAACTGAACTGAGACACACTCTAGAAAGCACAGATTAACATTGTGTCTATTACTCAGATCACTGTACCTTTAACCCATTTAAAACTTTAACATGTAAAAATAAATTTAACAGAACCAAACACATTCCTCTTAAAGGGATTTAATTATTGCAGCAATATGGTATTTATTTGTCCCAGTAACCATTAAGAGATAATAGATGTTTCTTTTGCTAACATAGCATGAACACACTGAATAAATGACATTTTGAAAGTAATTAACATCATTTCCACACTTAATATCTTTTCACATATCATGAAGATCACACCTCTTGATCTGCCCTCATGATGTGTGACATCCTTATCTTGTAAGAGATGTACCATTCCTTCACAACTGCCTTCTGTTATCACACTTTTACAGTTCAAATTATTCATATCACAAACACAGACGCATGACACCGGGCTATAGAAAGAACTATTTATGACAGTGTACCACGGAGGTTATAAATCAATCCCATCACATTTTTATTTAAGACCCAGGAATGCCACTGTGGCCAGGAATTAGATTAATTTACCCCTCAATTTTGATAATTATTTTAAAACAAACAATATCACCATTAGAAAAAACTAGTCATTTCTCAATTTCATATCCAACTTCACATGTTGCTGTCTTGTTCCTTTTGAATAATTTACAAGAATTCTGTTTTCTTCTAATAACAGAAACTGCAATTTTCCCTGTTAGATAAAATCATTCAATATTAACTATTTTGGGCTGGGGATCTTTTAATTACCTTCTGTTCTTTTAATAATTTATTTTTTAACTGAATCTTTTGGTCACAGCTGAAAGAGAAACTGAACTTACCTTGCTCTACAAATTCCTAATAATCTATAAAAAGTTAGCCAAACTCATGGAAAAACTCATGGAAGTTTCCATTTCAACTGCCAGATTGGTTTTCTGTATTATACACAGGTCAGAGTTGTGTTTCTTCGATCACTTATCTTACTTATTTAACAACTATGAGTGAGTATTGTGAATCAATTGGTTTTAGGTGCTTGATAGAATGCAGCAAACAAAACACATTAGCTTCCTACTCTCATGAAGCTTATATTTGGTAGATATAAAAACATAATTATAACCTGGAATAAATTTGCAGGAAAAAAATAAAATTATTAGAAGAAACAGGAGCAGCCTATTTAAACAAAAGCAGTCAGGTGCAACTTCTCCAGTCTAGTAACATCCCAAAGAGAACAGTGTGAAAATGCCAGGGGTGAAAAAAGAGTGCATTGTCTTCAAAGAGGGAGAAGGAGCCCATTGCATTCTTGCAGCAGTGAGTGAGGAGGCTAGTGGCAGGAAATTAAGCTGAAGAGGGAGCAGAGGCCAGAAACGGTCTGATAATGCCCACCATAGTTCCTTCATATAAAATTTAGAAGAATTACCCCAGGAGCCTTAGTTTTCCCTCTTTGAGTTATGTTCTGTTCCTTACTGCTTAACCATTGTTACTCCCGGATTAAGTGGTGTTTGTGAATGAGTTCTAACCAGCATTATGCCCATGGGAACACTATGGTTTGGAGATAAGAATGTTGGTACAATAGGCAGCAATCTTGTGGGATACTTGAAACTCTGTCCTTTGTGTTAACCCAAGGTATGTCAGAACATAGCTATGTCATAACCACTGCTCTTTCCACTTAAAAAAAATCATAATATTTTCCCTGGAAAAATGTTTATTAATACAATATTTACATTTAAGAATCCTTTACTTTGGTATCTATACATGCAATCACATACATACATAAAATTCTTATGTGGGGAATAGACATGTTAGCATGGGTTGCTGTGAAAATAATTAAAATTACATACTTATCTTTTTACATATGTTATTGTATCTTTATTTGTATTTTACTTGCCTCTAACATAAAGCAGTAGTAAATTTATTTTATTTCTCCTTCAGCCACATAAAAATGGATCATATCAAATTAGTGTCAAGTCTCACAAGTAACATTATTTTATGCATGGGAGATTTTTATAACAGCCTTGTAAAACAACCATTTTTTCCTCACCTACCATCTTTTGACTATTGTCTAAGGCAATGGTGCTCAACCTTGGCTGCTCCTGTGAATTGCCTGGAGAGCCTATAAAAATCCTTATGACCAGGCATCTCCTGAGGTCAAATCATAATCTCGAGGGCAGGGACTCTGGCATATCTATTTTGAAAGCTCCCCAGTTGATTCCAATGGGAAGCCAAAGTTGGGAACCCCTTTTCCAGAGTACTCTGTATGGTGATGCAGGGTTATCTTAAAAAAAATGAATGCAAAATGTATTTTCCTTTGGAAATCCTCCTCTGCTTTCAAGTTCCAGAAAGAGTTGGCAACTGTACTGTAAAGACTTCCTATTTGAGATAACTTTTACCAGTCAATATACCCTGTGCATATCTTTATTATAACTCTTACAGAAAGTCATCTATAATGGAAGGGGTAATGAAATATTGCACTCTACTTCTAGAAGGTAAGTTTCTTAAGGCAGTGAGATGGATGGATGGATGGATTGATGGATGGGTGAATGGATGGATACACACACAGAGATATAGATATATAATCAGTGCAAGCAAATGTACAGTTTAATATTCTCTTGGATTTTAATTAAGTGGATTTCTAATACAGCTAACATTTTATATAAATCCATAAATGTCCTTAAGATAATAATGAGGAGCGCTGGGGTGGCTCAGTCAGTTGTGTCCAACTTCAGCTTAGACCATGATATCATGGTTTGTGAGTTCGAGTCCCTGCATTGTGACTACTACAGATCCTCTGTTCCCATCTCTGTCTGCCCCTCTCCCCCTCATGCTCTGTCAAAAATAGACAACCATTAAAAAAAAAATAGCATAAGATTATAATGAAAACTTCTGGCTCTTCAACATAATTGTGCTCAATAAATATTTGATGATAATTTTTTATGCTAAAAGTACAGTTTGTAAAGTTTTTGTTGCATATCAAACCCTAGAAATTATAACATACTGTTTCAGAACAATGATCAGGAGAAGAAAAACTGACTTTATTATATAAACATAATTGTTACAATGGAATATTACTCAGTCATAAAAAAGAATGAAATCTTGCCATTTGAAATGATTATAAGGGCACCTGGGTGCCTCATTTGGTTAAGCATCCGCCTTCAGCTCAGGTCATGATCTCGCGGTTTGTGAGTTCGAGCCCCGTGTCAGGCTCTGTGCTGACAGCTCGGAGCCTGGAGTCCGCTTCAGATTCTGTGTCTCCTATCTCTGCCCCTCCCCCACTTATGCTCTCTCTCTCTCTCTCTCTCTCTGTCTCTCAGAAATAAATAAAAATGTTTAAAAAAATGTTAAAAAATGAAATGATTATGGAAGGAGCTAGGGAGTATTATGATAAGTGAAATCAGTCAGAGAAAGACAAATACGGTATGACTTCACTCATGTGGAATTTAAGAAACAAAACAAATGGGCAAAGGGGAATAAAAAGAGAGAGGGAGGCAAACCAAGAAACAGACTCTTAACTACAGAAAACACACTGATGGTTACCAGAGGGCAGGTGGGAGGGGGCATGGGTTAAATAGGTGAAGGTGACTGAGGAGTGTACTTGTTGTGATGTCACCAGGTGAGGTATGGAAGTACTGAATCACTATATTGTACACCTGAAATGAGTACCATGCTGTATGTTAACTAAGTGGGATTTAAATGAAAACTTAAAAATAAAAAGAGACTGGAGAAAGGTTTTTGAAGAGGAGATTGTGTATGTAGTTTAACTGGGAAATGTAGACTTTAGTTTGGAGTCTGACAAACACTTGCTGGCTATGTTCTGCTTCCGCATCAGTTTCCTCCTGCATGTTTATGCTTTTATAAGACTTATAATTGAAGCCCGAAAGCAATATTTCCCACCATAGCCTTGAAAAAAACAACTTATTAGTATAGTTTTTAGGTAACTGTAGGTGTAATGACAGAGGCAAGTCAATGACCAAACCTCTTTTCCCAGGTACTCTGTCCTTGATGACTCAGAAAAAAGGCTGAGACACACACATCAATGATGACTTTGCCTTGACATCTGTCTCAGATAGGAAAGACACAAAGGAGATAGGAGGGAAGTGTTAATACCAATGCCCTCGAAGAATTCCATTCACCCAGTCACTACTGTGAAGACTTGAGTATTTTGCTGATATAAAAATATTGCTAAGCTCTAAAAGAAACAAAGAAATTATAAAGGAATCATGAAAATAACGTGTGGATCTCAGTGTTAATTTTTTTTAATAAGTAGTTTATATGCAGCGGTACCTGCCTTTGAGCACTTAAAATTTGGCTAGTTCAACAGAGGGGCTAAATTTTTAATTCTATTTAATTTTAATTAAATTAAAATATCCACACGTGGCTAGTGCTGCTGCATTAGAGAATGTGGGTTTAGATTCCAGCCTCAGTATGAATTCCTTCGGGGACAGAGAGGTGACCACAGAGGAAACACACACAATGTGTCATTGGACACCTACAGTCATCCTCCTTGCTTTGAAAGCCAAAATGTGTCTTCTCATACTTTCCTCAAATAACTTTTAGCACTATCCTCTGGAACCACATAAAGAAAGATAAATCCTTCCTTGATGTCACAGCTCTCCAAATTATTTCTTAATCTACTACTTCATTCTTCAGTCTAAGTAGCCTCTCCTTCAAGCACTTCTCTAGATCTGTGCTCAGCTCTAGGAGACCCAAGCTTCTAATCAGGTAGATGTGGATTGGAAACCCTTTGCTTACAAAATGTTTTTGGAAATTGTAACCCCTTTTGTACAACAGGTATAATAATAATAATAATAATAATAACCAGGGGCACCTGGGTGGCTTAATTGGTTGAGTGTCCAATTCTTGATTTCAGCTCAGATCATGATCCCAGGACCATGGGATTTAGCCCTGCATCAGGCTCTGCGTGGAGCATGGAGCCTGCTTCAGATTCATTCTCTCTCTCTCTCTCTCTCTGTCTCTCTCTCTCCCTCCCTCCCTCCCTCGTTCCCTCCCTCTGCCTCTCTTCCAAGATTGCACACTCTCACTCAAATAAAGAGAAATAAAAAATAACTATCTCACATTTTGTTAACAAGAAATAATTAATAAACCATCACACTGACTGATATGTAGCAAGTAGTGAAATTTTAGCTCGTTCCCACATATAATAGTTTTAGTTCTGTCTTGTTGAACTCTATCCCTCTTAAAGTCTGATGTACAAGCTTGAACTCCGTGTTCTCTATGTACGTTTACAAGAATTTGACCATAAGCACAAATTATAAGTTTCTAAATATTTGACCTGATAGATCAACATTCTTTTACGAAAAGTATTTAACTGTTCTTTCCTCTCAGTGAAAGAGACAAAAGGAATTGTCTCGGTAACAAGTTTGTTTCCAAACTTTCACTGAGAAAAGGCATTGTAGGATTTATTGAAGTCATCTTGTCTAACGCATTCTTGAGTTAGTTGTTGTTCCTGACTGCAATAATTTGTTATCTACAGGATTTCCAATGATACTCTGGGGGAAAAAAAGCAGTTTTATATCAATACACCACAGACAGCTTATTCACTTGCCCCCCAGAAATTGTTCATTACTTTTAAGAGGAGACAATGGCTGAAAAATGGATAGGTTTCCACAGATGGTTTTTTTAAAACTACAAACTGCTCAAATCTAGACATAAAAAGTACACATCAGAAAGGGAACAATGGAATTCTTTTGAGGTGAAGGACAAGCATATACTTAAGGCTACATTTGTGAAAACACTGCTAAGTTTAAACATGTTAAACAGATGATAGATAGATAGATAGATAGACAGATAAGCAGATAGGTAGAAAGATACACAGACCAAATGTTTATATGAGGAGGTATGCTACACTCCCAAAAACACTACTTGAGTTGTCTAGTTTATATAAATAGAAATTGCAGGAACATGTATGGGAACGGATACTTAGGGCACAGGATAATAATGGAAGGAACACAAAGATGTTTTTCTCCACTAAATTACCTTTGCACTTTTATTCAAAATTAGCTGAACACATTTCATAGCTCTGTATCTGGACCCTGGTATGTGCCATAGATCTGTCTATCTGCACACTAATAACACCTTTTTGTTGACTACTGTCACTATACCATGTCTTCAATTGAGGCCTGTTAAGTCCCCCAGATTTGTTGTTCTTATTTAAGCGGGGTTCCATATTCTAGGTTCTTTGCATTTCTGTATGAATTTGAGAAACAGCTTTTCATTTTCTTCAAAATACTATTGGGGTTTTGATTGAAATTGTGCTGACTCTGCAATTAACTTAAGGACAATTGACATTTTACCAATATTGAGTCTTCCGTGAGTATGTTTTATCTGCATTGTTTTTTCTTTCCTGTCTCAGAAATGTTCTGTGGTTTTCAATGTACCAGAATTGCATGTGATTTGTCAGTTTTATTGCTGAATATTTTGTATATTTGATATGATTGCAAAGGCAATTGTTATTTTCAACTGGTATTTCTTTACCAATATAAGGAAATACAGTTGATTTTTGTATATTTCACATACTACAATGCTGGTAAATTCACTAGTTAGTCCTAGAATTTGCTTTTTTGAGATTCCTAGGGACTTTCTCCTTATATGATTATGCTGTCTGCTATTAAAAACAAGTATATTTCTGGGGCACCTGGGTGGCTCAGTTGGCTGGGCGTCTGACTTCAGCCCACATCATGATCTCATGGTTTGTGGGTTGGAGTCCCGCATCAGGATCTGTGCTGACAGCTCAGACCCTGGAGCCTGCCTTGAATTCTGTGTCTCCTTCTCTCTCTGCCCCTTCCCTACTCATCCTCTGTCTCTCTCTGTCTCTCAAAAATAAATAAATATTGAAAAAAAAATTTAAAAAAACAAGTGTATTTCTGACTTTCTAGTCTTTATAATTTTTCTTTCTATCTTATTCTACTAACTAGAATCTGAGTGTTGAACAGAAGTGGTGAGAATGTTTGATCTTGCTTTGTTGCTGATCTTAGGAGCAAAGCATTCAGTCCTTCACTATTTAAGTATGAAGTTTTCTATAGATACATTTCAGAATATACTTTATTGGGTTCAAAAGATTCCTTATTACTCCTAGTTTATTGAAATATTGTCAGAAACAGATGTGAGATTTTGTCAAATGTTTTTTCTGCATCAACTGAGATGATATGATTTAATTTTTATTTCCATTATTGACTTATTTACCTATATTTCCATTTTGTTTTACTTATTTGATTTAGGGTTTATAATATGTATATTTAAATGATCAGAATCTACCTTTTAGGACAAGTATGCCACTTCATATGCAGTATAAGGACCATACAATAATACAGCCATTTCTCTGCAGTCCCTCCTTAAATTTTATTCTACTGTCATCATATACGTTAGGTCATAATATCTTCCAAACACCAAGGTATATTACTACTAGTTTTGCTTTAAAGAGTCAATTATCTTTTAAATAAACTTAAATAATAAAATTTAAAGCCTTAAATAGTAAGAAAAAGTCTTATGTACTCATGTAGTTTTCTTCTTTTGTGCTCTTCATTTATTTGTGTATATCCAGATTTCCATCTGATACCATATCTGTCTACCTAAAGGACATGATATATTTTATCTTTTTCTTGCAGTGCAGGACTGCTTGTAATAAGCTGTTTTCTAGGTCTGAAATGTCTTATTTTATCTTAATTTCTCAAATATATTTTCTCAGGCTATAGAATTTTAGGTTGGCAGGGGTGTGTGTGCACGTGCACGCACGCACGCGGGCGTGTGTGTATGGATGTGTTTTCCTTTAGTACTACAAAAATGTTGTTCCATTTTTTTTTAATTGCACTGTTTCTAGCAAGCAGTAGGGCTCTTATTCTTGTTTGTTCCTCTCTATGCATTGCGTGTCTTTATGGTGGCTGTCATAAAGTTTTCTCTTTGTACTGGTTTTAAGCAATGTGTTCACAATGTGCATTTGTGTGGTTTTCTTCATGTTTCTTATTTAATTGATTGTCTTTAATCTGTGGATTTATAGTTTTCATCAAATCTGAAATTTTTTCAGCCATTAGTTCCGCATTGTGTTTTTCCCCCTTTCCTCCACTTCAGGAATGCCAATGGCACTTATACTAAGACATGTAAGCATCACAGTTCGCTGATGCTCTCTGCTCATTGCTGTCCATACTTATTTTTCTTTGTGTATCATTTTAGATCATTTCTAATCCTATGTTTTCAATTTAAGTATTTTTTCCATGCAACGTCTAATCTTCCCTTAAACCATTCCTTATATTTTCATCTCAGATATTTTAATTTTCACCTTTAGAGGTTTCATTTGGGTCATTTTACATTTTTATGTCTCTGCATACTGTGTTTAATGGTTCCTCTATCTTCTTAACCATGTGGAATATAGTTAAATTCATTGGTTTCATGTCTTTGTGAAATATATAATCTGTCATTTCAGGGTCAGTTTTAATCGATTAAATTTTCTCCTCATCATGGGTTATAGTTTCTTGATATTTTTAATGACTATAAATTTCATCGGATTCCATACACTATTCATTCTACTTTTGTGATATAGTGGATATTTTTGTATTTCTAAAAATAGCATTTTCTTTTTAAACTTTGTTGGGATTACAATAGCATTTGCTCTAGAATTAATTTTGCCTCATTAACTGAGCCAAACCCATTCTGAGTATGTTTCCCAGTGCATCACACTTACAAGGGATTCCACTCTGCCTTGTAGGAACAAGAGATATTTCCAGCTTTGTGTGAGTCTCAAGGACCTTTTCCTCTAATACTTTCAGGTAATTCTTTCCCTTGGGCAAGAATTTGGCCTTGGGCAACTTCTACGCATGCATTCATTGCTCAGTATCCAGTAAGACTTGAGGGAGATGCTCTGCAAATATTCACTATTCTCTCTAGTGCAGCTTTTTCTTCTCCAGTATTCTTTCCTGCAAATTTTAGTCATCTTCGCCTTTTGAGGTTTCCTGCTTCATCTCTTCGTATCAGGGATTTCTCTGGGTTCTCCCTGTGTTCCCCTCCTCTGAGACATGGCCTGGATACTCCCCTCATTCGGTAAACTGAGGTCACTGTAAGACTCATTTTGTTTGTCTCCTGATTCTCAGAGAACACTACACTGTCCTTCATTGCCTGTCTACTTATTTATTTATTTTTTGAGGAATAAATTTTATTTAACTTATGTTTAGTTTTAAGCAAAAGTCTAACCCCTAGATACTTTCAGCAATATCTGGGAATCCCTCTGTTTCAGGTATTAAAAGATGACATTAAACTAGTTTCAAAAGAAAATATTTAATTAAAAATATTATATATTTCCACATATCTCATTGATTTCCAAGCCCAGGTGCTATTCCTATATATTCATATGACATTTAACATTATTATTATTACAACATTATAAATCAATTTTTAGCTCTACTGAGGTATAATTGACAAATAGCTATATACATTTAAGATGTATAACGTGATGCTTTGATATACTTGTATGTTGTGAAATGATCACCATGATCAACCTAATTAGCATAACCATCATCTCTAATCTTTTTATATGCAATTGTTTTATATAATTTAACTTGTCTTAAATATATATAAGATGGTTGCTTTTTAAGTGGGGTGGGGGGATAGTAAATTGGATTCCCATTACTCCATCTTGTTCAGAACAGAAGCACTTACAGTTTTAACAGAAACAGCAAAGGATTGTGGTTCAAACCAACACTAAGATATTACCTGGAAAAAAAAACAAGCAATCAAACTATCTCAATATAACAATCTAAATAAAGACTTGTAGAAATTGAAGAAATAACAGGAAAAAAAAATGGCTGCACACAATACCTTATATGAGGCAATAGAAATGAGAAAAATAGAAATAAATGAAAATTAGAAAGATTATTAAATAAGTTGACAGGCAATAGTAGGCCATGACAAGAGAGCTGGCCAATATCAGGAAAGATTAGAAACAAAAGAAAAAAAAAACACCCAAAACGCTGGAACTAGCACTTAGAAGGATCATGAACATATAGATAGAATAGGGAATGTCATAAAGAAAATAGAAAACGGAAATAAGAAAAATGAAAATTATTGATGAAAATGATAAAAAGAATTTGCAAACAGGCATACAGAAGGAAAGCAAAAGTAATCAGGCATGGAAAAGAAAACTAAAGCAATGGAACACACAGACACACACACACAATGACATGACATGCAGTTCAAGAAACCTTTCCCAGATCAAGATGTGAACTTTCATACTGTAAGGGCAAACTGGGAAAAATTGACACATTATGGTTGATTGCAAGACATATTGTAGTAGAATCATTAAACTTTGAACAAATGGAATATACTGTGTTCATTCAAGCTAAAAGTTCAAATCACCTCAAGAAGAGAGAAAGTAACACTGATATCAGCTTATTTAAAAAATATACTTTATTTCAGGAAAGATTAGGGTAATATATTTAAGGTACTGAAGCACTGAAAACATAAAGCAAGGATTTTATATCCAGCCAAACTATTCTCCAAGGATAAAGATTATAGGGAAAATGTCACAAACGTGGAGACATTTAGAGTATGTTTTCTCTGGACCCTTCTCAATGAATCTCATACATTTTAAAAACTAGTTGGAGAAACTTCAGCCAATAAGTAATTTGCGAAGCTTCAACATGCAGACAGGTGGCTGGAGTCTTTTATCATGTAAAAATGCACAAGGCCAAACAATGGTCAAATAATAAGAAGGAAAGTTCTGTGGATAAGGCCCTTATTTTCGGAAAAGAGCTGTTTTAGATCACCCTGCAACTGAATTGTCATTTAAAAGAGGATTTTCTATAAATTTGGAAAATTAAGTACAATGTTGTGTAAAGATTCATAATATACCATTAGCAAAGGCGATTCAACTCGATCTATTTGATGAGCATATGGCTACCAAGGAAAATGTCTTTACCCTGACTGCCAAAGCAGGAGTGAGAAAAATGCAGATAAATAGGGAAGAAAAGCACTCCTTGCAGAAGAAACAATGAGTGCAAAGACTTCAAAGATAGTAAGTGACATGTTCAAGGGAATGAGAGCAGATAGAGAGTGTAAAGGGGGGAGAGACGTGGGATTTTAGTGAAGAGAGAGCAATATTCAGGAACATGTGGTTTATCCTTAGAAAAATTAAAAAAATTATATACAAAGGTTTTTAGCAGGGAAGTGACAAAATTTGTTCAATTTTAATTATAAATATAAACAATATATTAAAGTGTGCAAGTTGGAAGGGACAACAATTTTTATAGGAAGCCCAGTCATAAGGGTACTACAGTAATCCATGCAAGAGATCATGGAAACTTGGATCAGATCAATTTAGCAAAAAATACGCTTTGAATGGTAAATTAGTGTGAGCACTTTAAAATGTTAAGGTTTTCTCTGACATTGAGCATGGCTAAAAAACAGATAGCTGACCATTAGCCCCTGTGATTTTTATCATGACTAAATATACAAAGGCCCTACAGTATCTGAGGAATCCAAGTTAAAATTCAATATGTGGTATTGCCTAATTTATTCCTCCAAATCTGATATATTAAAGCATATCATTGGTTAGATTCAATCTGATTCTTAGTTTTCTGAACTATGAGAATATCTTCTTATACCTCCAGATTTATTCCCTTGTTTATTTATAGAAACAAGAAAAAAATCATACACATCTAGTTCAGTAAACTCTGTGTGAAATTTTAATTTTCTGGCTATTATATCTTAGTGCCTGGTACATTGTCTAGTACATAATATATGTTCAATAAAAATTTATTGAATTAATTGACTGATTGATACACAGAAGTAGATTATATCAAAAAGAAGTAAAGAACTAGTATTACTATATGATCAACATTTATAGTCAATTATCTATAGTAGTTTTTTTACTGTAGCTGTAACACATTACTGCACATTAGTGACTTAAAACAATACAAATTTATTATCCTACAGCTCTGTTAGGTCAGGAGTCCAGTATGAGTCTCACTGACTAAAATCAAGGTTGTGGGCTGTGCTTTTTCTGGAGGTTCTAGGAGACAATGTGTTTCCTGCTTTTCCAAGTTGCTGGCAGACTTCATTTTCTTGCAGTTGTGTGACTGAGACCCATGTTTTCTTCCTGGCTGTCAGCTGAATGTTCTCAACTTCTAGAAGCCACCACATCTCTTGGATTCCTAAATCCTTTCCTCTATCTTCAAAACCAGCAATAGTGGGTCAAACCAAATCTCCCTCTAACCTTTCTTCTGCCTCAAATATCTCTCAGACCACAACCAGAGAAGTTTTTTAACTTTAAATTACTCACTTGATTACATTTAGTTCACCATGATAATCAAAGATTATCTCCCCATCTCAAGGTCCATAACCTTAATCATATATTCAGTCCTTTCACCAAGTTAATATATACACAGGTTTTAGGGCTTAGGGAAAGAACATCTTTGAGAGCCATTATTCCACATATCTATAAAAATTCCTTAAAATTTCCTCCATAATTATAATTGGGTATACTTCATTCAACAAATCCCCAGAGTTCTATTTTCCTCCAGCACTGAAACAAAACAACTGTTTTTTTTAAAACATGGGTTTAGGTGATGGATTTCATTAAAAAATATATTCTCTATTTTTGAATGCTGGAATCATTGCATCAGAATAAGGTGTAAATATTATGAGGACTCTTAAATACTGAGAAAAACAGATCCAGAATCTTCTATCTTAAATTCTTTCTGCTATATTAGCATAAGTAGTAAAATGGTGAGTGAACATATCTACAATTCTAATTGTTCTTTGCCTCATTTCCTTCTTCTTTTCTTTCCTTACGTGGATTTCTCCTTACTTCCATCTTTCTCTCTTCTTTTTCAGACATACAATGAAATAAGACGTAGACAGAATGCAATTTTACCACTGTAAACTGATATTCATCAGATTTATACCTGAAGTCCCTGAAGTGGCATCTGTCTTGCACCAGACAAGCCAACAGCATCCTCTCCCTTTTCAGCTTGTCTCTGACATTCACTTCAAGGAGCCTGAACAATTATTCTAATTGCTCAAAGTTTGGAAATGTCTTAATTGGATGGGAAAATCAAAAACAAACCAGGAACACTGAACTAAAGTCCTCAAGTTGATTAGCAAGCGACATAGATTAAATTCAGAAGATGAGTAAACACTACCTTTTGTTACAAAGACATTTCTCATCATCATCACTGCTATCTCTTTGTGAGTGACATAAGAAACATAAAGAATATTCGTACCTTAGTACTATTCTACTAAGTACTGCTTAGTATTATTAGCATTATGCCACTACCCTCACAACCAGAATATGTTTATTAAAAAGCAGACACAGAATTAAGTACAACAATCTGTGTAAATTATCAAGGGTATACAGTATTTCTACAAGGGTAATACGATTATCCCTGTTACACAGATGAAGATGTACAGTTTTAGATAAATGTACCCCCCCGCAAAAAAAAAAAACAACAACACTGTAACACACACGAGTGAATGTCAGGAGTTGGGGATTTTTACTTTGCAACTCTCTAACCACAACATGCAAGGTCTTTTTTGGGTAACACCTTTGGAAACCTTTGTAGGCACACTGGCAAAGACAGAAACAGCACTCTGTATTACTTTCCTAAGGCTGCTGTGACAAAGTGAAACTGGGTAGTTTAAAACCACAGAAATGTGTTCCTTCATATTCTGAAGGTTAGAAATCTACAATCAAGGTGTTGGCATGGTTGTTTTCTGAAGGCTCTGAGGAAGGATCTTGCTTTCCTCCTGCCTTCTGGTGGTGGCCAATGATCCTGGGAATTCCGTGGCTTATAGATGCATCACTCCACTCTCTGCCTCTGTCTTCACATGGCTTCTCCCTATGTCTCTGTGTTCTCACACGGACTGAACTCTTGCATGGGCACCCATCGTACAGGAGACTCCCCTACCCTACCATCTCATCTTAACTTCAATAACAATAGCTCCAGCAATCCTACTTACAAATAAGTTCACATCCCAACCTACTGGGTGCTAGGGTGTCCACACATATTCCTTAGGGTTCGCAATTGAACCCATAGCAGACAGATTCCTATCTGAATGTAAAATGTGTTCCCCCAAAACCTTACAGGGTCAAATCAGAGGACAACACATAAAAAGGTAATTAATCTTTACAAAATGCAAGGAGAAAATAAATTGGTCCTTGGCTTCAAGAAGAAAAGGTTATTTTTGAACAGCAGTTCTTTAATGCAGTGCTTATATTTTATTTAATAATTAATAAATGATTAATGCAGATTGCTTTCTTCCAAATAAATTATCAGAGTGTGTTATAACAGATGTGAATAAATCATAGGCTCTAGTTCATGAGTTGTCTGCACAAATGTCAGGAGTATAATACATTATATTTAAATATTAGTTATGTGTCTGAAATATGGGTGAAGACTCAATCATAATATATTAACCACTATTTCTATCAATGAGTTATTAATTATTAAAATTCAGCATGTTCTGAAATGACTTTCTACATGTTTTATTGTTTAAAGCCTGTATTGATACTGATTTAATTTTCTCTTTTCCTTTTAGTGGCATATAATTGAATTGTTAAAAATATCATCTATAACAATTAGAGATAGTCTAAAACACCAGCAATAGAGTAAAAAAGTCATCATAGTACATTTTTTCTTCCTATTAAGAAACGGAATTGCTTATTCAAATGATTTTAAATCATTCGCTTAATGGAAATAATTTTTTGTGTGATAAGAATAATGTAGCAGAATGATCATCATGTAACTATCACTGTTGCCATCATTATCACCATCATCATCGATACTGTTTATTGAGTACTGGCTATGTGCCGAGCATTAAGAAAGGTGCTCTAAGAAATGTTATTCCAACCTCAAAACAATCTTAGGAATGAGCTATTATTGTACTTCCCATTTTATATAGACAAAATTGAGTTTTAGAGATGTTATGTGTTTTTTTTTCTAACACACAGTTAACAAATAAGAGCCAGAATGGGAACTCAAGAGTCCAGGATGATACTCTTTATCTTTTATATCCCACGAGTGCTAGGTTTCATGACAAAGAAACCTGGCAAGTTTCTGCTGTTTGAAGTTGGTAATTCATTCAAACTCTTGGGATTGGATGGCCCTCACTTGTAGTCAGAAGATTCTAAAGATAATGACTACATGTGTCTTGTACATGTAACCACGGTTCTTAGTACTGTACACAGATTATCTCATTTCATCCTCAAAATAACAAAATGTGGGAGATTTCAAACCCCTCCTTAATAGATGAGAAAACTGAGACGCTGTGGAACTAAGTAACATTTCCAAGGTTATACAGTCATAGTTGTACTAAAATGCAAAACAAATTCTGGCTGCAAAACTTCTGTTCTTAACTTCATTACTGTATGTATGCATGTATGTATGTATGTATGTATGTATGTATGTATTAAAATAGAAGATTCACATACTCCCCCAGCTCTGAGCATCTGACTCTGTTTTATGTATGTTACTTTTTCCTGACTATGGCTGTCTTTGCCCAATGTCCTATAGGTGTTTTAAGGTGATCTCTCCTTCAAGATTTTGTTGAAATAACTTTTGCCAATGAAAAGCACTAGCCAAGCACTGGAATTTTTTTTCTAAGAATGTTGTTGAGTGCATGATGGTGAGGGAAACAAGTGTGGAGAGTTATGGCTAGCTCATCTTCTCCATAGTTACTTCAACATACTCCATTCTTTCTCTTTTTTTTTTAATTGTTTTTAATGTCTATTTATTTTTGAGAGAGAGAAAGAGAGAGAGACAGAGTGTGAGCAGGGGAGGGGCAGAGAGAGAGAGACACAGAATCTGAATCAGGCTCTAGGCTCTGAGCTGTCAGCACAGAGCCCGACACGGGGCTTGAACCTGTGAAATGCAAGATCATGACCTGAGCAGAAGTCAGTTGTTTAAGTGACTAAGCCACCCAGGCTCCCCTGCATACTCCATTATTTCTTAATCTCCCATAGTACTCCATGTGACTCACAGATCCCCCTTTCATTCAGCTTATCAAATGCCAAATGCATGCTTTTTCTCTTACCCTTGTATCTTCAGTACCTTGCCCTACCTGTCCCAAAATTCAAAAATCTAATATCACAATGAGCAAACTAGAGGAGTTGTGGAAAAACAAAGGGATCACATAAGGTAGATGCCATATGTTGATTATCTTTTCTTGTGTGTTTTGGTCCAAAAATGATATTTCTTTCATGTATTTCATCATAGGTTTTATTTAAAACTATCATGTGGCTGAAAGTACAGCTCTCCCCAAGTCCATTTTATCTTTTTCTTGGATCTACAGCTAGGCTACCTTTACCAGCTATGTGGTAAATGTAACCAGCCCATGCTGTATATGCAGAATTGATATGCACCACAAATAGGAGTGGCTCACAAAAACCTCCATGAATCCTGGATATTCTTCATTGACTTCCTGGATTCCTGGATATTATTTGTCCCCTCCCACTATATAACATAGTGCATTGGTTCTGTTGAAAGCAGCAAGGTCACAGAAATAGAAGGGGGACTTCATTTGCCCCTTGGAGTAGAGCTGCCTACTCATTCTGATTTCAGGTGGATGAGAATAAACTTCTCTCATGTTTGAGTAAACACAAGTTCTTGAGACATTTTTCCAACGGCCACTGTTATCCTAAATCATACATAAACTAAAATAAATAAGTGGTTGAAAATTGCCTCTGTTGGATCACATGTTTGGGGGAAGCATTCCTCCCCCTCCCCCAGCTAGCTAAACTTGTGCTTCCGCACTTGTCTGCTAACCTCTCTAGCTTCATCTCATGTAGTCTTTTCTTGGGTCCACTAAGCTCAAGGAGAATTCTAAATATATATTATATTGTACATATACATATACATTATATGTATATATATGTAGAATGTGTGTGTGTGTGTGTATAATGTATGTGTTGTCTCCGGGCATCATTTTTTTTAATGTTTATTCAGTTATTTTTGAGAGACACAGAGAGATAATGAGAGTACTGGGGAGGTGAAGAAAGAGAATCCCAAGCAGGCTCTGAGCTGTCAGAGCAGAGCCTCACACTGGGCTAGATCTCATAACTGTGAGATCAAGACCTAAACTGAAATCAAAAGCCAGAGCAACATACTTAACCAACTGATCTACCCAGGCACCCCTCTCCTGCCATCTCTTAATGGCTAACTCCTTTTCTAGCTCTAAGGTATCATTACAAATGTGGAGACTGCACATACTCCCTGGTACCACAGGCCACTCTGCCAAAAGTTGGTCACAGGACACTGTGGTTAAGTATTCAGGCTCTAGATCTATGCTGTCCAATAAGGAAGCCACTAGCCACATGTGACTGTTTACTCAGTTACGGTAGCAGCATCCACATGCGTAATAGCCACATGGGATTATGGCTACCATATTGGACAGAAGGGATTATAAACATTTCCATCACCACAGATAATTCTATTGAACAGCACTGCTCTAAAGACATACCTGGAATTACAAACAATGGACTCCACCTCTCTACACCTATGTTTCTCAAATATTTCAAATAGATATGGTTGATATTAAATGAGATATTACATGTAAAATACTTTAAACTGTGCCTAGTAGATAAGTGCTGCTCAAAAACTATTGGATATTATTTTTATCTCTCATCACATATTGCAAGTTACTTTTTTTTTTTAACTTCTTAATGTGTTTATTTTTGAGAGAGAGAGACACACACAGACAGAGAGACAGAGCATGAGTCAGTGAGGGGCAGAGAGAGAGGGAGACCCAGAATCTGAAGCAGGCTCCAGGCTCTGAGCTGTCATCACAGAGCCGGATGCGGGCTCAAACCCACAAACAATGAGATCATGACCTCAGCTGAAATCGGAGGCTTAACTGACTGAGCCACCCAGGTGCCCCTCATATTCCAGGTTTCTGTAAGCTTCTTCTACTAGCCTCAATCTCAGGCAACCTGCACTAACCTATAATGAATGCCTTAACATATCTTATCTCATTCTCATTCTCATTCTTATACTTATTCTCATCTTACCATTTATCCTTTTCCTTGGATCTGATATTTGGCCTACCTTCTGACTACCATTTTTACTTCCATTTGTGAAAATAATTTTAAAATTTTCTGGCTAAGTGTCTCAGAATGCTTTAGGTGAACATGCTTTTTCTTGTTAAAGTCTTAATTCCAAGTTCCAAAGACAGAACTTTCAGTAGATTCTTGTTCTTCAAGCAAAATTACTTTTAAATAAAGAAGGCTTTTATTTACAAGTAAACTACAAGCAGTTTGAGCTCTATCTCCCAGCACTTCTAGGATCCCGTGTGAAGTAAGCCCTGGGGATATTCCAGGTAGGAGTAAGAATAGCAGCATTCACCACTCTGTGAAGCATGTAGGGAGGAGAGAGAAAGATGCTTCCTCATCATTTTATAAGTCTATGGTCACTGGGCCTACTTTACCATTTTGCACAGATGCCCCAACTGCACATAAAATTCGAAATTATATAACTGTAATTATATCGCCCAGAGTCTATTTCCAGTTACCTGAGTTGTACTAGAGAGAAAACCTTAATAACCGCTATGTTATATGCAGAAGGTTGAAACTAGACCACTTTCTGACACCATTCACAAAAATAAACTCAAAATGGATAAAGGACCTGAATGTGAGACAGGAAACCATCAAAACCTTAGAGGAGAAAGCAGGAAAAGACCTCTCTGACCTCAGCCGTAGCAATCTCTTACTCGGCACATCCCCAAAGGCAAGGGAATTAAAAGCAAAAGTGAATTACTGGGACCTTATGAAGATAAAAAGCTTCTGCACAGCAAAGGAAACAACTAACAAAACTAAAAGGCAACCAACGGAATGGGAAAAGATATTTGCAAATGACACATCGGACAAAGGGCTAGTATCCAAAATCTATAAAGAGCTCATCAAACTCCACACCCGAAAAACAAATAACCCAGTGAAGAAATGGGCAGAAAACATGAATAGACACTTCTCTAAAGAAGACATCCGGATGGCCAACAGGCACATGAAAAGATGTTCAACGTCGCTCCTCATCAGGGAAATACAAATCAAAACCACACTCAGATACCACCTCACGCCAGTCAGAGTGGCCAAAATGAAGAAATCAGGAGACTATAGATGCTGGAGAGGATGTGGAGAGACGGGAACCCTCTTGCACTGTTGGTGGGAATGCAAATTGGTGCAGCCGCTCTGGAAAGCAGTGTGGAGGTTCCTCAGAAAATTAAAAATAGACCTACCCTATGACCCAGCAATAGCACTGCTAGGAATTTATCCAAGGGATACAGGAGTACTGATGCATAGGGGCACTTGTACCCCAATGTTTATAGCAGCACTCTCCACAATAGCCAAATTATGGAAAGAGCCTAAATGTCCATCAACTGATGAATGGATAAAGAAATTGTGGTTTATATACACAATGGAATACTACGTGGCAATGAGAAAAAATGAAATATGGCATTTTGTAGCAGTGTGGATGGAACTGGAGAGTGTGATGCTAAGTGAAATAAGCCATACAGAGAAAGACAGATACCATATGGTTTCACTCTCATGTGGATCCTGAGAAACGTAACAGAAACCCATGGGGGAGGGGAAGGGAAAAAAAAAAAAGAGGTTAGAGTGGGAGAGAGCCAAAGCATAAGAGACTGTTAAAAACTGAGAACAAACTGAGGGTTGATGGGGGGTGGGAGGGAGGGCAGGGTGGGTAATGGGTATTGAGGAGGGCACCTTTTGGGATGAGCACTGGGTGTTGTATGGAAACCAATTTGACAGTAAATTTCATATATTAAAAAATAAAAAATAAATAAATTAAAAAAAAAAATAACCGCTATGTTATAGTCTACCTAGATGTAGTCATGGTTGTTATAGAAACAGTACAGGGCTTCATGAACATGTCTGCCCCCTTCACAAGAAGCCAAGAAATTCTTTAAATATCACGAAAAGCCAGGCTTTTCTCTACACTTTAACATTCTATTTGCATCTTTATTTCATTCATACTTTAGCAATGTTATATCATCCTGTATAGAACTTAATGCCTACAGGGGGCAGTCTAATCACCCGGAGGAGTGACTTGCTCACCAGATTGTTCTGGGCACTTCTGCAAACAACACATTCTTGCCTAACTGGCCAGGCCCTTAAACCCCATGTAAGCTATTACTACTTGTAATAAATAAAATCTATAATGATTTCTCCTACTTACTGAGTACCCAGCGTATTAAGCACGTCCTTGGTCTTTATAATAAAGATGAAATACGAATTCTCTGTAAATGTTGAGAGAATAACAGGTAATTCATTTAAAATGAATAGAAATAAGCCTAGAAAGGGTATGAAATTCATACAAGGTTGTAACCCTTGTAAGAATAGCAGCTGAATTTTGGGGTTAACACTGTCAACTCCAAGTTTATGCTTTAGAGAAGTGGCTAAAGGGCAAAGCTTTCCCAATCAATAGAAAAGGAAGATTATCAGGCACCTTAAAGCAAATCCTCCAGGATAGGGGATAGGTTTTCAATCTGGAAGTACTTAATGATTGCCTGGAGCGCTCCTCAAAGACTCCCTAACTCTAAATCTTTGGAGGTAGAATCTGGGAATGTGGATTTTAACAAGCCAGCAAGGTGATTTGGCTATCTTTCCTTTTAGGGACCAAGCCCTAGAGAGAGAATTATAGTTTCCTTCCATCATTTGAGACAAATGTGTTCAATGAAAGTCAAATTGCAGATGGTGAGCCGGCCTAGTAAGAATAGTCAAGGCTAATTTTCTATAAAGATCTCAAAATAGGAGAAAGAAACAGGGAAGCGGGGGTTTCTAACTTATTAAAACAAGAAAAAAGTTGCATAATAAACACTTACGCATTCACTCAGCAAGTACCGATTCTAGGCAGAGATGGCGCTAGATGTTTGGTTTACAATAAGGACTTTATGAAAACTGCATACAAAGGAATAACAGAAAGAGGCCATTTCTGCAAAATGAGAGGATAGCTCTAGTAAAGGATACAGAAATAGGTCTTGGGATCTGAGGAATGCAGAGAGATGACAGAACACCATGTCATCATCTTGGATCTGTTTACTGTGGGATTCCCCAAAAGGTGTGTTGTGAAAACAGACCCTCCAACTGCCATTCTGTAATCCCTGGCCCTCAGAATAGTGATGCTGGTACAGGTCATAAAAGTTTCTTTGGGTAGCATAATAAAGCCAAGATCTGGAAAGCCGGATCTGGTTTTGCATCCCAGCGTCTAATGGTTGTGCAACCTTATTCAATTTAGTTAATTTCATTGAGTTGTAATTTTCTTGTCTGTATAATATGGATAATAACATTATTTATCCTCAAGTGTCTTGTGATGATTGAATAAATACACATTTATTATCTCATTTAATCATTTCTTCAAAGTATTTAGAAAGCACTTTCAAATATAGTACAAAATAGGGCCAAGAAAACCTATTTTCTTTCCTCTTTATATTAACCTTTTAAATTGCCTCATTTAACCTCATGGTCTTAAATAACATTACCATCCCGGTGACTCCCTTGAGCTTTAAATGAAATACTCAACTTTCCATTTGAAATCTCATCATGGGTACTTAATAGTTATGTTAAAGCTAATATTTCTCCCCAAATTAATATATCCAAATCCAGACTTTTCATCACTTTATATTGCTCATCCCTGAAATATTAGCATCTCAGTAAATAGGACCATAATTCAGGCAAAATAAATTTAACCTCAATTCGTCTCTTCCAATCTCACACTCCAGCTCTTTGAAAATTCTGTTAGTTCTATCTGTGAAATGTGTTTCAACCCTGACCACTTTCTCCTGGCTTGTGTCCCATTCAAGCCACCATATTCCTTTACTTGATCCAATGACACAGCTTCCCAACTGACGCTCTTGACAGTAGCTATGGTTTCTCCTGTACTTGATGATCTGAGGAATCACTGTTTCATTAAATTTTATCATGTCACCATCCTACTCAAAACTTTCCAGTGCTTTCATATTCCAGTTAAAGTAAAATCCATTTTATTTATGTTAAACTACATTTCTAACATGATCTGTCCCTGCCCACTTTGACTTTACCATGTTGCCCTCATTTCCAGGTACCCAGTGTTTCTTACTATTTTTCCAGCAGGCAAAAAACCGCTTATTTCCATCAGAGTAACTTCTCACGTGCTGCTGTCTTTCCTTTGATCCTTCAAACCATT
Organism: Neofelis nebulosa; assembly: GCF_028018385.1. Taxonomy (NCBI): domain Eukaryota; kingdom Metazoa; phylum Chordata; class Mammalia; order Carnivora; family Felidae; genus Neofelis; species Neofelis nebulosa. The sequence goes on along the minus strand of NC_080798.1, from coordinate 37,395,357 downwards.
TGTGTCTCATTTCACATGTTCCTTTCTTTTAGACAGAGGCTTTCCAGTGACCACACTGTAGAAAATGAAATATCTTCCACTTGTTACATTCTATTCCCTTACCCTATTTTTTTAATTACACTTACTAGTTATCTAAATTTCTTTTTTTTTTATTTTATTTTATTTTATTTTTTTATTTTATTATTATTTTTTTTTAATATATGAAATTTACTGTCAAATTGGTTTCCATACAACACCCAGTGCTCATCCCAAAAGGTGCCCTCCTCAATACCCATCACCCACCCTGCCCTCCCTCCCACCCCCCATCAACCCTCAGTTTGTTCTCAGTTTTTAACAGTCTCTAAATTTCTATTCTTTAAATTCATGTGTCTTCTGTTTTTCACATTATAAGCTCAAGAAGAGAAAAACGTCTTATTTTCTGCTGTATTTCCAGAACCTATATATGTTCAGTACACAGTAGGCACTTCAAAAGGGCATTATTCGTCATGTTGAAGATTCAGATGAAGTGTCTCCTCCTCTGGACATATTTCCCTGGACTTTCATTTCCCTCCCTGTACCCTACTTGAGAATCCATTCAATTAGGTCTTTCTATAGCATCTTGAACATACATATCTTCTTTAAAGCTCTGGTTATATGTTATCAAGGTGATTTCTACTTATTTTTCTGTTCTAATAAATTATGACCCTGTAATGGGAAGGAATAATCTATTTTATGCTATACTCAGTAGGACTTCTGGCCATGTCACCTCCTAACTGTACGACCCCAGGCAATATTTTATCTAACCCCCCATGTGCCTTGGTTTTCACATTTGTTTTTTTTTTAATTTTTTTTAATGTTTATTTATTTTTGAGACAGAGAGAGAGCATGAGTGGGGGAGGGTCAGAGAGGGAGGGAGACACAGAATCTGCAACAAGCTCCAGGCTCTGAGCTGTCAGCACAGAGCCAGACGTGGGGCTCGAACTCACAGACCGTGAGATCTTGACCTGAGCCGAAGTCGGAAGCTCAACCGACTGAGCCACCCAGGTGCCCCTTGGTTTTCACATTTGTAACACAAAGCATTGTAAATGCCCCATGAGATGGATTGTTCTGAGGATTAACTGAGAAATACAGTAATGTACCCACTGTTTATGCAAGGTAGGGATTAAGTACTCTCCAAATACTACCTATTAATGTTGTTGTTGTTGTTGTTGTTGTTGTTGTTGTTATTTCCAAATTTAGCATAGGGCCTTGCATACTGTATATGTTCAATAAGGGTTTCCTGAAGTAAAGAAGAATTTTAACCAGACATAGTTAAAACAGTCAAGGAAGACTTTTTCAAAACTAATGCACAAAAGGAAAAACTAAACTAAACTCTCCTGAAATAAAAAGCAGGGAAACTTTTAAGCTCTGGGGTGAGCTAATGAAAAAGTACTGATGGTGATTAGGGAAGAGGTTGGTCAATGTGATATAACCATCTGTGTTTGTAACTGATACATATGGAAGTTGGGCACCTACTCCCTCTTTTCCTCCCCCCCGCCCCCTACACACACACACATACAGCCTGGGAGATAGGGTCTCTATCTTTCTTTATGATTACATTTTGAAGAATGTCTCTCAGATCCTTGGGAAAGGCGTATCTGGGTTGTTAAACTGGCAAGAGGCTGAGAGATTTACATCTCATGGGGCAGAGAAAGAATGTACAATAGAAATTAAAAGTAATTTATAAAGTAGATACCCTATGAAAAGGGAGGTCGGGGTGTCCAGGAAGAAACCTCTGTAGAGTTTAGTCAGGTTGAGGGTACATTTGAGGCAATCTTGGTCATGGGATAAATAAAGATTCTCATCTCATGTCTTGTATAAAGCTATATAATCATAATACTGCCAATGGCTACATTGTTATAATAATATGTAACAAATATATTTGGGGGTAGTCGTAACGTTCACCAAATATGTCTAGCTCTCTGCTTTGGGGCAAGTAGCAGGATAGCATGCTAAAGAGTCGACGGAGCCATGTGAACGGTTTTGTCCAATGCATTTTGGGAAGAAGTGACTTATGTCACTGCCAGGCTGAAGGTTTTAATTGCTGATGTGTCATCCTCCACTAAGGCGACCTGTAATATTTGAAGGACAGCTGTTTAGTCAAACTGACTTCCAGGTAGGAGGATACAAAGGCACATCCAAGCCAATCCACAAGAGACTACAGAATAAGAATAAATAAGCTTCTGTTGTGAGAAGCTGCTAATATCAGGGCACTATACGTTGTTCTAGTATCACTTAGACATCCCCTCCCCACAGTAAGCATCTAAACTGAATTCTGTCAGGAAATCAAAGCAAAACAGAAAAAAAAATCATCAAAAGTTCCAAAACCATCCACCAAAACACGGGTACAGGCTTCAAATCATGAAAAAAGGTTATGCGTGGGAAAGGCAAGGGGAGCCAGGGAGGTGAGCTTGAAACATTGGTCTCTCTTCTATTATTAAAAGGCATTTATTTTTCCTTGTTCATTTTTGATAGAAATATGAGCCATCAATTTTCTTTTATTTCAAGATCGTATAGATTTTCTACAAATCTACCACAGCAAAAACATTTATATTTCATTATTACAAATTCCACAGGGAACTCTCTCTCTCTCTTTTACACTCCTTCTCAATTTCATTACATAATTAAAATGGGGAAGTGGCCTTAGGGAAATAATAAAATATGCTAGGATTCACTTGTCTTAAGTAAATATGTATAAGGTATATTTTTATTGAATATTTTAGGTTTCTTTAACTTCTTTTTAAAAAAATACCTAATGGCCTGACATAGACAATTACAGAAACTTGCACATTAATACCCTTTGAATGGTAATTATATTTTAATTAAAATGCCAAAGTGATGGAAAGGTGAAGAATAAGCTATTTACTGTGTGGAGTCTAAACAATGAAATAAATGGAGGAAAGGACTTAAATTTTTATGATGTTTTTCGAGTAATGCTGAAAAAGTGATACTGAGAGCAATTATTATTTTTTCCCCCAAATACGGTAATACATAAATAGAAGCAAATTAAATCTACCACTCAGCAAATTTCATTTGCCATGGGGAGATTAATATGAAAAGGGCCTCTGAATTTTTATCAGAGCAGAAAACTTAATAGGATATTTCAAAAATTCAGCTCTGGCTGGCTTGAGGATAGATAATGGAATTTTGCCGCTTAAATCTTGAGGTCACTATTTCAAAAATGCCCCAAGTTGGCAGTAACTAAAAGGCATTACTATCTGATGGCACTGCAGTGCCCATGTGAAATGAATTACTGGTTTCACTCTGATGGTTACCAGATAGAACTCTAACACCATCCGAACAAATGGAGCTAATTGGCCCAAGTACTGGTATTTCAAGGAGGCAGTGGAAACGGAGGTATTTCCATTTTAACGGAAAATGGAATTACATTCCTGCTCTGTACTTGGTTGCTTTCCCATGATGGGAAAGACAGACGTGAAGTTTATCTAGGCTTGTCTTGGGCTTTGATGTAAATAAATCAAAGATTAATTCTGGCAGATCATGCCTTCACTCTGTAGGGTCCTAGAGATCTGGCTTATTAAGTTGGGGATGATGTATCTTGCCCCCTCTTTTTCCCAGAAGGGGGCCTATGGAAGGGAAATGGCGATGTTTAAGGCCTTGGGTCCCATGGAAAAGGACTTGCTCTAGGCTAGAGGAATCCAGGGTGTTGATATGGCTGCCTGCTTCTATTACCCAGCTTGCACAAAAATGACTCTAGAATTCCAGACTGGCAGAGGAGGAAGAGGAACTGAATTAGACAAGTGCGTGAGTTTGGGGCAAACACTAACCATTACACTGTCCTCAAGGCAAGAGAGTGAATATATAAAGAGCACTGGCCCAAAGACAGATGGCCTGGATTCCAATACTGGCTCCAGCATGGAACAGCTGTACAACAATCAGGCACGTTGCTCTCCCAGCCACAATTGCCTCGATTCCTCACCGTTGTGTGACTCTTGGGCAATTAAAACAGTTCATGAACATACATGTAACTTAGTCTGGCCATGAGTAAACACACAATAACACTGGTTATAACATTTCTATTACAACGGGTAAGGAGTCATTATTATTGTTGTGGTTATTTTCAACACCTGTCTTGCAAAAACTACCGCCTAGGCTTCTTAAGAGGATTGATAGACGTAAGAACATGTCGAATGTAAGTGGTTCCATGCAAATTCAAGATGTTAATAATTGTAAAAGTATCTGGTTTATTTTTATTTTTGTGTATTATCATGTGATATTTCTCAAATACATCTTATTCCTGAGATTTCAGACAACGGCACTGGAGACCAATTAACACTCTGGGCATAGAGTAAAGCTGAAGCAAATGGTAGGAGGAATAAAGAGGGGCTTGTGGAAAACCTTTGGGAAATATGAGCTCCATCTCTGCCTCAAGCAGAGTCCCTCATGCTCTGGGTTGACAGGACTGCCAGGTGACCAAGCATTTTTTGTACATACTGTTTATTGGAGCCAGTAGGTATTAAATTATTTCATCAAGCAGTCCTGTAACTTTGCGGCTCCCTGGTGGGTCTTCTAATCTCAGATTATGTTCACCCATCGAGCCATGATTGCTGGAAGGGTTATTACTATTTCTCATTATGCTATCTCCTGAGCCCTCTTTTATCCTTTTGTTAAAATTGTTCCACTGAGAATATGTTTTTAACTCAAATTGAATTTCCTTTCTGACTCCCCACCATGATGTCATAGAGTCCCAGGTTCCTAAAGATCTCTTAAACATTCTAAGGGAAAACAAAATGTGTGAGTTCAGGAAGATTTCTTTTCTTGGGAACGTAATTTCATTTTTTTTCCATTCATTCCAAGTGTATTTATCAGTCCTTGACTAGATTGTGCAGATGGTATGCACACGCACATGCTCGCTCACACACACACACACACACACTGAGCGTGATAGAGAATAAGGAGCCAGTTCAATGAATTCTGTTGATTTTAATTCAGAATGTTTTTCAATAAAATGGAATTTAAATTAATGGGCTTTTCCCCACTATGTGTTTAATCCACAGCTTCTGTTTCATTGATCTGTACTCCTACTCTGAATCCAGGTCTTTTTTGTTTTTGTTTTTGTTTTTTTTTTGATTGGCATTCTTTTTTTTAATATATGAAATTTATTGTCCAATTGGTTTCCATACAACACCCAGTGCTCATCCCAAAAGATGCCCTCTTCAATACCCATCACCTACCCTACCCTCCCTCCCACCCCCTATCAACCCTCAGTTTATTCTTAGTTTTTAAGAGTCTCTTATGCTTTGGCTCTCTCCCACTCTAACCTCTCTTTTTGATTGGCATTCTTAATATATGACAATTTACTATGCAGCATAGAAGTGAATTACACATTATGCACGAAAGACCAGACACAACATGTCAGTGGCCCATTTTGCACTCAGTACTGATGGATTGAGTCTTCTTTGGATATACATGAGGGTTGAGCTCCCTGCCTGGTGTTTTATCTATAAAAACTTTCTCCTTGTATCTCTCATCAGACATTATTTTGGCTTCCTGAATATTCCCAGGTCTTGAAAACTAGAAGCGAGTCTTGGTCAGAGAGCATCTAACTGCTTCACTTATGCTTCTCTGGGACTCATATATCTCATACACCTTGCAAGTCACCCAACCCCAAAAAGACCACATTTTCCAAGTCCAAAATCAAAAGACTAGGAAACTGTGGTTCCAGGTATAAAAAGATAGAGACATTGGAATTTCTAGAATATAATTGCAATTAATAGGATCTGTGATTGAAGTTAGGAAAGGCACTTTCCACAAAATTTTGGACTTATGGTTACTATACCAAACTCACCTAGAATCTTTAGTTTTTAAAACTACATCATCACTAAGGACCAAGGCCAACTAACACATTAAAGAACTGGAAATAATCCATGAGAGGTAACAGCTGATTGTCATCTTCATGATGGCTGGGCTATTTCTGTTTCCCACTACAGTATTATATAGTGCCTACCACACTTCCAGCACATAGTAGAAACACAATAAATATTTGCTGAAGAGAAAGGAAGGGACAGGTGATAGCCATAGACACAATCACAAACTTAGGGAAGCTTATAGAGGAAAGAAGAATGTATGATTTCTGAGTACATAGGCAGCAAATTTCCAGATTCCTTTTATCTTGCCTCATGATATCGATAATGTAGGTAATTAAATACAACACATATTTCCTCGGACTTGTCTTTCTAGAAAATTTCTTTTGGACCACTAGCAAACATATAATTTATTCTAAACAGAAGATTCTGTCAATTCCTCACTCCATCTCCAGGTAAATATTTTAAGGAGGGAGAGCACATTTAAACTTCTCTTCTAATTATCCAAAAGTCATCTTATCAGAAATATCTTTATACTTCTACTGAGACCTAGTTCCAACCTCCTTCATGTAGTTAATATTTATCACACATTTCCTGTGTGTCAGGAGCAACTCTAAAGACCTTAGCATGGGATAATTCATAGAATCATTTTAACAAATTGGAATGTGCCTATTCGTCTCTCAGAGTAATATGCAAAGGAGGCTCAGAAAAGTGTCACTGAATTTCTCCTATGAGTCAGTCATTACCTTAAGGGGAGCTAAAACAAAAATGAGTCACTTATGGTTTCTCCTCTCCAGGTATTCTTATTTTCTTGTGGTAGACAAACATATACATAAATATAAACAATAAGGAAAGTACTATACGTGCATGTTCACAGCACAATGATTAACAAAAATACTTTGGATTGCAGGCTACTATGATTCCAAACTTCATTCCAACATTACATAGCTGTGTAGTCTTAGGAAAACATTAAATTCTTCTATGCCTCACTTTCCTCACTTAGATAATAAAGGTGATATTTGTATTGATCTCCAAGAATCGTCAAGAAAAGGAAATGTAAGTGGCGCATGTAAGTGGCTAGCATATGATTGTTTTCTAATAAGCAAATGACAATAATGCTTGTTAGTACCAATAAGTTATTGTGGTTCTTTTAATAAGAATAATAAATGGTCTACTACTGAATTAGAGCAGCTGTCACAGGAAGATGTATTCAAGATGACTCTAAGGATGAGGAGGTGCTATCCCAACATTGCAGAAGAGGATATTTAATCCTGACAGTTGGAACAGCATGTGCAACGATTGTAACAGTAAAATTGAATTTCCTATAAAACGTTGACCTCCAAGTCACAAACATGGACACATACTCTTCCTGTTGACCACAAAAAGACCAGCAGTCTTCACAAGATGAATTATACAATTTGGATCATTGATCATACAGAAATTCATTGTCAGCTTGACTTTTAAGATTTGCCAGGTATTAGAAGAGCTTATTTATAGAAAGCAGATGGCTTTTTGTCATTTAATTCACTGAAATTTACTTAGTATGAGGAAGGGAGAAATCAAGCTGGCTCCACGATAAAAGCTCTCTAAATACATTAGCTCACTGAGTGGACTGCAGAGGGACAAATAGAACACTGCTTTTAAAATGAATTAGCCTTCTTTTATGTTTTAGAAGAGATAAGACCAAAGTCCTCAGCAGTGAATGATAACATGAGTAGAAGCAATTTCAGAATTTGCTTTATCAAATGCTGAATCCTCTCTCATCCCATGGACCATAGGGCCTTCTTTCTTATGAGGTGCCCTCACTGCCTTCCTTGAATGGATCAAGTTCAAACAACAGTGCCTCAAACCCCAGACCCATTCCATTTCAATTCTCTGCCTTGTTTGTCTACTTTTTCTTTTTTATTTTCAATTAAAACTCCAACTGTCGGCCCTCTCTTCTGGCATTACAAAGCACCTTTTGCTTTCTTTGCAGTAACAAGTATCCTGCAACCTTTCAAATGCTGCCCAAATTATTCATCCAACTGTTACTTTTTTCTTCTATATTTCATTGTGATACAGATACTCAGATGAGTGTATTCTTTCTATTCTATTGGTCTCTGTCTCTCCTTTCTTCCTTCTCTTGCTCTCTCCTAACCACCCCATGTCTGGTTGGCATTATTTAAGAGTGTGTGAACTTTGGAAGCAATAGCTTTGCGTTCTGACAATAGTCCTTTTGTTTGTGATGTGGTAATCTTATCAAAGTGTATTTTTTTCTTTGCAATTCTCTAATCTGTAAAGAGTTATGGAATTCTTGTGACGAATAAATAAGATAATGCATGCAAACAATACCTGGGAATATAGCCTTACTACTCTCATTGCTGTTTACATTTGATACACATTATCAAAACCTAACTAGTTCTCACCACTGAGAGTCATCAGGATTATAAAGACAGAAAAGCCATGATATTTTCCCTGAAGGAGCTCACTACCTAGGTTTGGAAAGCTTAGAGCAACATTATTTTACAATAAAAGTTAGGCTTGAGTAGGCAGACAGAAATTGAAGGGTGAAACAGAGTGCTTTAGTTCTTTCAATAACCAACTTTTGAGCACTTCAATTTGCAAAGGAAGGCAATTGTGTCTTAATCTGCATGCGCTGGAGATGGCCTGGAGGTGCATGTTTGGAAACCTGCACTCAACTATAAGACTGCTCAAAAGGATCAAATTAATGATCTTTGGCAGGGACACGGACTAAGGAGGAGTAGAAAAATCACCTCATCAGTTTCCCTCTGATTGATACTATGAGGAAAATGAAGATGCCTCCCAGTCACCTGCAAAACCATACGGCACCTCAGTAAGGAGAAGGTGTAAGTTATAGGAAAGGCAAGGCTTCTTGGAGGAATATCTTGGACATGCTCGGTCATTTTGGCCCAGTGAAGGTCAATTCTGATGGGCAGTACTATTTGTTTCAGAGACCCCCACAAGAGTTGGTCAAGATTTTGCCAAGTCTGAATCACATTTTGATTTCTCCCTTTGCTCAATCCAGACACTCTCTCCTTTCTTTTACAGGTTTTGATTCCTAGTACATATCTTGCATGCCAATCTCTGTCTCAGCATCTGCTTCTAGAGAAACCTGTAACAGTGGAATAAGGGAAGATACAGCCAGTCATTGGTTACAGGATGAAGTTTTTCCAAGTGTATTTCTATAACTGCTGCAAAGACTTTTCATATTTATAACAAATATGTTCATCATAGTCTTCTTCCCTAAAAGACTGGCAGAGCAGATACGCCTATTTCAGCTCATATTGTTCAAACTGGAAGAGTCCAGGAGCACCTGGCTGGCTTGGTTGGTAGGGCATGTGACTCTTGATCCCCAGTCATGAGTTCAAGTCCCATGTTGGGCACAGAGCTTACTTGAAAAAAAAAAAAAAAAGAGGGGCACCTGGGTGGCTCAGTTGCTGAAGCATCTGACTTTGGCTCAGGTTATGATCTCATGGTTCATGGGTTTGAGCCCCATGTCAGACTGTGCTGAAAGCTCAGAGCCTGCAGCCTGCTTCGGATTCTGTGTCTCCCTCTGTCTCTTCCCTTCTCCCGCTCATGCTCTGTCTCTCTCTGTCTCTCAAAAATGAATAAATGTTGAAAAAAAAATAAAAAGCAAAAGTTTAAAAAAAGAAAAAAGAAAAGAAAATGTAAAAAAAGAAAATAAAAAGAGAGGGAGGGAGAGATGACAAGTCCAAAGTAATTGGCCAAATTAAAAAACAACAACAACAAATGGAAGAGGTCAGAGACAGTCTAAAATTAATGGTCCACATATGCTCATCGATGTTGGAATGAGGCTGCTATTCCAAGAATCTGTCTTCGGCTCTGCTTCAAAAGGCCCTTTAAAAGCAATCCTGGTGATGGATGCACAACACTGTGCATGTACTAAATGCCACTGAACTGTACAGTTTGAAAATAGTTAAAATGGTAAATTTTATGTTTATCCTAGAACACAAAAATGCTAATAAGTCTGGAAGTGCTCAAGTACTAGGCATTGAGAAAATAGCCAGAAAGTGATCATTTGTAAGTTGGTTTAGAACAGGAATTTGTCACAGCTTTGTTGATTGCGGGAATTGGGCATAAATACAGGAAGATGACAGGAATAAGATGACAGAGAAGTGGCTCTCCATCTTCACTCTGGGAATTCTTGACCTGTGGATGAACATAAGAATCACCTGGGAGGGTTGGAAAAAGCCAGTTCTCCAGGCTGCATCCACCAAACAATTAACTCAGCACCTCTGAGAGGGGATACCGATCTCCAGTCATCCTTTATGTAATCAAGTTTGAGACACTCTGTTCTACTTCTGTACCATTTACTGGTGAATGCATTTCATCTTTAATGGATCCTCTTATATACAGGAATTCTTAATTGGGAGGTGGGGTAAGAGACCATCAAAATCTCTCATCCCCTTAATTCTTGCATTTCCCTCTCATTCCCTAGTCACAGGAGGGAGGAGGAAAGGAGGTTGCTTCCATTTGTGAGAATCACCCTGGTAGGGAAGTAGAAATGTTACCAAGTTCCAGCTTTGCCAGCAACAACCCATGGCTAAAACCCTGGCATAAATAAATATAAAGATATATAAATATGTACGTATATATAATAGATGTATTATATATTTTATAAATATATAAAATATATAAATATATACATATATAAATACACACACACACACACACACTTTCCCTAAAAACTTAGTGTAGAGTAGGCTCACCTCCTTTTTCTCCACCAATACCACAGAAGTACTAAAGCTGCTTTTCTTGTTTTCTGTGTTTATTCTTCCACTCCTTTATCTAAACAGCAGTCAGCACAATCATTCAAAAAGGCAATTTTATTCTGTTTAGGTCAATTTCCTGCTCAGAACTCTTCAATGGTGTAGGTGTTTTTTTTTTTTGTTTTTTTTGTTTTTTAACCTTCATAATAACTGGCTACAAGAACCTGGAAGAACTCCACCTTCTTATCTCTGCAGCCTTATCCCTTCATCTTTAAGACCTTCCATATGACTCTTTCTCATCCAGTCTGACTATACCTCTCATTCCTGATAATACTTCTCCCTCTCTTTCTCATCTCAAAAATGTGACCTGTGCTATTGTATTTAACTAGAATGCCTTTGTTTTTCCTTGACTGATGATCCCAACTCATCATTCAGGTCTCAGATTAAACTTCCTTCCTCATGGAAGTCTTTCTGACACACTGTATTACCCACTGTAATAAACAAGGAAGTAGGCATGATTAAGATATATCCATAGCAAAGTATGTGTGTTAGATTATCTTTTCTTCCCTACTCACCCTCAAGTTCCAAGAGAGTGTAGTGGTGTCTCTTATTCAACACTTTTTCCTAGGGCTTGATACCATGTCTGGTGCTTTTTCCCAGACAACAAATGTGTTTTTCCCTTTAATGATGAAGTGATTGACTGATTTTAGTTCCCAAAGCAAACAAAACAAAACAAAACAAAACAACCCTAAAGGAATGGGATTTGATAGTATTCTAAGTGGTTGTGTCTTTTCATTCCAGAACAATTTCTCTCAACTCTCAAATTAGATGGAAAATTTCTTAAGAGTCCCTGAAATCTGGGATTAGTCACAAGAGGATTTGATCTTTAACCAGAATGATGATGGCTCAGAGGGTGGATGATTATAGCCTAGCATATCACAAGAGGACTCAAGCGAGAGAACACAGATTTGGCATTCTAAGATTTGTTGAAGCAATGTGAACACCCCCTTGTCAATCTTGATAAAGGTCAGATTATAAGAAATAAAAGTAAGTACTATTTAACCCAGTAGGTAGCATATCTATACCTCTATTTTCCCTAGAGCCTGAGAATATAAATAGTTCAAAGAAGATTCTGAGAAATTAACTGATCCAGAAGACAGTAACATATCATTAGCTGCCACCAGGTCTCAGCATCTTCCCATGATTCTTTTCTTCTTCTTTTGTTCCTGCAAGTATAATGAACTGAATCTTCTTTTTTCCTAGCCTCTCAGATCTATCTTTTTCTTAGAAATTGTAACTAAAGCCTAAAGGCCAATAAACTAAACTGTATGAAAAGAAACCATGAATTACTTCAATAAAAATCACACAGTCCTTAAAAGTTTTAAAGAAGGAACCATTTGAACAGTAGGTGAGGAGGTGAATGTTCTCATCCCATGTCCCGCCACTCAAATGTGTCTACTCTTCAAGATTTCCCATAAACATGAGTGTCTATACATCATTTACCTCCAGGAAATACATGAGTGAACTTTCAGATACCTCAGATGCCTAACCAAAAAATGGATCACAGACACAGAACCCAAATTCAGTTACTTTTACCTTAGGTGACAGTGAGCTCTTTCTGTGTTAATTGTATTTAGGGGTCAGCCAATCACAGTCTACGGGTCAAATCTGCAGGCAGCCAGTTTTTGTAAAAAAAAAGTTTTATTGTAATACAGTCATGGTCATTTGTTAATGTATTGCCAATGGCCACATTCACCACAAAGGCAAAGATGCATGGTTGAGACATATACCATAATATGAAGCCAAAAACAAACTAGCCCTTTACAGACAATGTTTGCTGACCCCTTCAAGTGTATAAGGTCCTATTATATCACCAATCGGTCTCAGGGGTATGGGATTAAGGAAAGGGTGTCTACTTCCTGAGGCTAGTATTGTAGAAGCAGTTTTAGGCAGTAATAAATAGGTAAGAAATCTTAAAGAAATATTGAATTTTCAGGTAGAAGGTTTGAGGATCTTGGCATTCTCTAATGTTAGTAATGAGGTGGAAATCTCAATTTGAGGAAGGGAGTTTCAGTTGGATTAACTGGATATATTGAATTTTGGGCACCAGTGGAAAGTGACAGATTTGTAGTTCATCAAAAGCTGGAATCTCATCTTATACCTATCTGATAGCCCAGTATGTAAGCCAAGTACATTTCCTGGGAAAGCCATTTATTTTTCTTAAAACAATTACTGAGCACTTAGTATTTAAAAAAAGAAAAAAAAAAGTTGTACTAAATCACTGATTAGTCCCATAAGTGAAATTTTAAACTTTAAGCTTGGAAATCGCTGTTTGGTCATTTATTTTGCTTTTAAGGAAGATCTTTTTTTCTTTTTTAATTGTACACATATCATCTAAAATGAAGTAGAGTTAATCTCATTTTATAGTCACTTAACCTTGGACAGGTTACTTAACTTCTTATGACCCAGTATCCTCCCATGTGAGACAGAGATGATATGGTTATTAATTCATTGGGGTGTGAATTTTAACGTAGTTATTATGTTTAAAAGTTACAGAACATTTTTTGGCATAGAATTAATACTTAAAAAAACCCAACACGGTGATAAATCTATTCTCATTGTTAAGAGATGCATTCAGATCTATGAGAATAGTTGCAATAAATACAATCTCACTAATATGCACATCCTGTTTCTCAGACTTGTCCCAAAGATACAACTGTGGCTACTTAAACATGCAGGGCATTGGTCTCACCCTGTGAAGCCATTTCATTTTTTTGTCCATATTTGGTTTATTTTATGAAAACAACACAGCTGCTTTATCTAGCTTCTGCTTTTCATTAATTTCTTCCTTGTTCCTGGTCTGACCTCTCCTCTACACTTAAAATTTCTTTTCTTTTTCATTCTCTACCTTTTCTTGTTTTCCATGACACCAGAGTTTAAATTTCACACCTTAAATGTGGGCGAATATATTGTGACCAGACCTCATAAACCTAAAACACTGGTCAGATATTAATTTTTATTATCACTTCCAATCAAAGAGAAAGTCTCTTGCCTTCTTGTCACCTCTCTGATACCACCCCCTGAGAGATATTTGTGGTCTTAGAACATTCAGCTTTCCTTAATTTGGTCTTTTATTCTGATTTTGTGCCTTCCCAATCCCCCCCTCCTTTTTTTTTGACTAGGCTTATTTATTTCATATGTTATAAGGCAAACATCAAACAAGTGATGATAAACCTTCCTAGGCTATGTTGTGTGGGTAAATGCTATAATTGTTCCAGAAATTACTGAAGTTTTAACATGTCTTGTTATAATGTCATCACATGAAATTCTAATGACTGAAATGTTGAAATGTGTGTCACACAGATAATCAGATTTCCTTGTGAACTGCAATGTAATGAACTCTCATCAGATTTTTAACTGTGTCCCCTCTTGAATCTTTTGTCATGTATAGTTTTTGCTTCATCCCTCAATATCTTATATTATTGGAAGTCTGACCTTCATATATAGGAATCATTATAGTAGATTAATAAGGAAAAATAATAATACTTTACTTTCCATTGAACCTTAGAAATATTAAATAAATTGTCACAGAAAATCTAAAGCTGGACTGTAAGCTTGAGGCCAGAGACCATATTTTATTTATCTTTGTAAATCAACAATTTGCCTTACATCTAGCAATTAGCATGTGCTTAATAATTTTTAAAATGTAAATGTTATCATCAGAAAGGCCCCATGAGAAATCCAAGTAGAGTACTATCTCTTGTATACAAATGAAAAATAAACAGTAAAGAACACTCAGAACTAGAATTTAGTTATTCTAATTCCTTATTCAAAATGCTTCCTACTACATTAGGCTTGAAACAACAAAAACAGAAGAGTATGATTTCTCATTGACATCCTCATGATGTTGCTTTCAATAACAGGGTATTACAATGAATGGATTATTATTGCAACCTGCCCTGACAAGATTACGTATTTATATTTATTCAAGAAATTTCCATTGCACTGATTAATATGGTAGACATTTGCCATATGTGACTACTTAAATTTTAATTTTAATTAATTAAAATGAATAAAGTTAAAAATTTAGTTTCCCACTGACACTTAGCCACATTTCAAGTACTCAACAGCCACGTGGGGTTAGTAGCTACCATACTGGAGAGCAAATATATAAGGCATTTCCCTCTTTGCGAAAATGTATGGAACTGCTGGGATAACTGTTCATTCATGAATTTAGAGGTAAGTTTGCCAAAACATCCACTGGTATGCATGGACAGATAGATACAATATGGTTGGGATATTTTGAAGGATTGTAAAGAGAGGTGAAAGGAGAGATTCCTTGAAACTTTATGTTAAAAATGATTTATTAATATAACAAAGTGAAATATTTTGATTTATCATGGTTTCCTAAAATGTGGTAAAAGCACATCCACATTTTAGTTCAGGCTTTCTTTAAAGACCAGTTACCACTGGTTTGTCTGCCAACAGAATAATACTTCTTTGTCCCTTGTTCCCCCCTCCCAATGAAGGCATTAGAAAAGTTCCATAAAAATGGCAAGCTAAATTATTTATAATGTTGAGTTAGAAAGAAGGGTCAGATTAATCCAAACCTCCTTCTCCATCTCTGAGTCTGTACAGTTCATGTGAGCAATATTTACTGAGAGCCTATATATGCCAAACATGGCATTATATGCTAGGGATACAGAGAAAAATAATATATGCTGCCTGTATGCAAGCACCTTGCAGTAAAGGAAAAAAGACATATGTATGTATATCTATATCTACATGTATATCTATATGTATGTATATCTAGATATACGTATATCTATATCTATCTATCTATATATATATATAGAGAGAGAGAGAGACAGAGAGAGAGAAAGGGAGAGAGTACTTATTTTAGAATAATTTTAAACATACAATTTGAAAAAAAATAGAGACTTCTAGCATATTCTTTACAGAGCTTATTGGAAGAAGGAGAGACTATAATTCTGTGAAGGTTTGATGCTTGTGGATGTCTGTTTATTCTCGAACTCCCAAACACAAAGAAAAAATTGCAGAAAATTTAAAAAGTGAGGAAAAATGCAAAAAGTCATTTAGTTAAAATAATCCAGAGAGAGCCATGTAAGTTTGTAAACAAAATTTTAAACAGAATATTACTTGGCACCAACACTTGATATTGTTAGTATGTGCAAAAAAAATGCACACAGTGAATTGAAATTAAGTGATAAATTTGACAATGTGGCAAAATGTCTCCTCAGACAAATCTTTGGAGAAGTGAATGGAAAACATTCACCTGATCAGCTCATTCCTTCTCTTTAGAATACTCACCATGGTCTCTATGTGAAAGTTCTCAACCACTAATTACATAGAGGTAAAAGCACAGGATGAAGCCAGAGGAGAGCATTTCAGGGAGCAGTGAGTATTTCAACAGAAGAAAATCTGAAACCTCAGTGAAGAAAACAAGAGGGCAAGAATGATGAATTGTTAACCCCAAACCAAAAGTCCTATCCATAGGTTTATTTAATTCATTAGTTACTATAATACAAAGGGGCATAAACAATAGGTACTTGGTAAATTTTCAATGAACAAAAGAATAAATAAACTGTGTGGCTGCACAGGTACATGGTAATAAAATTTCTAATCAGCTTGTTGAGGAGAGCAAACATTTCTTCATCTAAGGATTGTTCAACATTTTTGGGGGGTTTTTACTTATTTATTTTAAGAGAGAGAGAGAGAGAAAGTGCACACAGGTGGGGCAGGGGCAAAGAGAGAGGGAGACAGAATCCCAAGCAGGCTCCACCACACTGTCAGCATGGAGGCGAATGGCAGCTCCATCTCACAAATAGTGAATTCATGACCTGAGCCAAAATCAAGAGCTGGTCACTTAACCAACTGAGCCACCCAGGTACCTCAAGGATGCTTCAACTTTAATAATTTATAAAGCCATCCTTTATTCATCTCGAATTTAATACCTCAATCTTTCCATTTTTCTTTAAGAATGCAAAAGGATTTAGGGGCGCCTGGGTGGCGCAGTCGGTTAAGCGTCTGACTTCAGCCAGGTCACGATCTCGCGGTCCGTGAGTTCGAGCCCCGCGTCAGGCTCTGGGCTGATGGCTCGGAGCCTGGAGCCTGTTTCCGATTCTGTGTCTCCCTCTCTCTCTGCCCCTCCCCTGTTCATGCTCTGTCTCTCTCTGTCCCAAAAATAAATAAAAAACGTTGAAAAAAAATTAAAAAAAAAAGAATGCAAAAGGGTTTGAGATAGTCTGCAAGTTCATTTGTTCTGTTTTCCTATATATATATCGATATCTATAGATATATATATCTATATATATAGATATATATATCTATATCTATATATCTATATAGATATAGATATATATATCTATATCTATATATCTATATAGATATAGATATATATATCTATATCTATATATCTATATAGATATAGATATATATATCTATATCTATATATCTATATATCTATATCTATAGATATATATATCTATATCTATATATCTATATATCTATATCTATAGATATATATATCTATATCTATATATCTATATATCTATATCTATAGATATATATATCTATATCTATATATCTATATATCTATATATATAGATATATATATATATTAACTGAAGTACAGTTAATATACAATGTGATACAAGTTTCAGGCATACAACACATTTTCCTCTATTTCTACCAATCATCAGCCACACTGAAATAAAGTTCAATCATTTCTTGAACACACAATCCCATTTACTGCCTTACTATCTCAGAATGTGCATTTCCCACTGTATGGGATGATTTTTCCTCTCTTTCACTCTTGGCAGACTTCACCTAAGACCAAGGCAAAGAGTCAACACTACACACTTTTTCTGGTAGCATGTCATTTGACTCTCTAGCCATTCCTCTTTCCTCATTTATCAATGAGTTCAAGTCTCAAATGATGGGATCAAATGAAACTCGTGTATAAAAGAGCTTCTTTATGCTCCTACTTTATTATATTTACTTATGTATTCTTTGATTTGTTTATTCATAAATATTTATTAAGCATCTGATATATGCTAGACATTATATAAGACACTAGTAGTATAGTATGAATAAATAAATATAGATCATTTTATCCTGGAGCTTAAGGCAAAGTTCAGTGTTGTAGCACTCACTTTTTCCATTTTTATAACCATGGTGCTTACGCACAGAGCCTGAGATAGGAGATATCCAATAATTATTTGAAGTAAGTAAGTAAGAAAAGAAAAGTGAGAAAATGGGAGAAAGCCAGGGAGAGAGGGAGGAAGGGAGAACACAGAGAAATAGGAAGGAATTAAGTCAGGGAGGGAAGAAGAGGCAGTGAAAGAAAGGAAAGAGATCCCTGAATACCAAATTCTCCTAACCAAAATCTGGGCTGGAGCTGGCCCTTAGGACAGCAGAAGAAGCGAGTTTCTATAGAATATGCATAGCTGCCATCTTGACAGAAATTCATTGTTATTTAATGCAGAATATCCAAGAGTCGGCAATGCACCGTTTCACAAACTTTCCCACTGAATTAGTCTAATAGCAAAGGGGAGTGAATGAAGACCCCAGAGGCTCTCAACCAACTAGAAGAGTGAAATTTAAGTCTTTGAATTTATTT
The DNA here is from genome assembly GCF_028018385.1 of Neofelis nebulosa. Taxonomy (NCBI): domain Eukaryota; kingdom Metazoa; phylum Chordata; class Mammalia; order Carnivora; family Felidae; genus Neofelis; species Neofelis nebulosa. The sequence goes on along the minus strand of NC_080798.1, from coordinate 37,377,142 downwards.
GAAAAATTCATGTAAACGTTATATTCTACCCATAATATAGCCATGTTAGTTTACATATGAAAAACATTAGTTTCCTCCCAAATCTGCTAATAAAATGTATGCTTTAGGAAACAGCACCCATGGTTACTAGAGTTCCATCCCTGCAGGCATATCACCACCTACTCCACACTAATAGGCGTTATGCCAGCTTGCATAGCAATGGAATGGGGAATACTTTGGGTCATGTGACTTCCAAAAGTGAGGTCTAAAACAAGTGTCACTGGAAGCAGTGAATGGGACTCCTTGCCACCAACTGTATACAAGGAGAGATGTCCACACTAAGATACATCTGCTCTTACTTTATACGCCTGGAATCCTTCAAGCATTCTAAAACAGCAATTACTATTTAAGAAGTTCCATTTTAGCTGTTTCTAAATCAGTTAATAATATGTATTTTCCTTTTAATATCCTTCTGAGGAGACAAAAGTGCCTCTCACATAATTTCATTAATCTACACAACATTTCCTTTTCAAAGATGGGCTTTTTCATCACTTAAAGTACCTTATTTTATACCAAGTTAATATCTAACATCAAACATTTTGCTGGCTTAAGTAATAGCAATGTTTATAATTGGATGGCAGTTAGAATTTGAGCTTTAAATCTAGAGGCTATTTTGCTATTAAGTTAATACAATATAATAATGGGGGCTGTAAAGAATTTTTTAACTCATGGATATATCTGTATCTACATCTACCCATTTATTTCTTTTTTAAATTCACAGGTATATTTACAGTGGTAGAGTTCTCATTTATCAAGGATGACCAGTTCTCAATGCAGTAGTTTAAACAGATGTTACTAAGTGTGTAAACATACAAGCATGTAAAAATATAAATGATGATGTTTCAATTAATTGGAAATGTAAAAATATTCATATTCTGCTCAATTGAATATCTCATATGCCTGAGGACCAATCACAAAACTGTCTTTTCTATGTGTTTAATGGAAAGTTTCTAAAATATTTGAGAATTCTATTCCAGAAGACATCGAAACCACTCATTCTCATTATTCAGATAACTCAGCCTGGAAGTTGCTCTCTGTCAGGATGAGAGGATGGTCTGTAAAACCACCCCACAGAGTGAAGGTTTTAGTAGCAGGTGTTTCCCAGTGTGTGCAAGGGAAAAGAGCATGTCCCTGACCTGCTAAAATTGCTTCAACATGTTGAAAAGCAAATAAGAGACCAGACATCTTGAATAATAGACCTATTACAGTATTATTTTTTACTTCAAAATGGGTGCAGAGGGTTATCAGCATCTTTGTCTGAAATTAATATAATTATTGGCTTTTACATTGACAAATGCTCCATCCAAAATGAATCAAATTACATAGCAAATATTTGTTAAACTCCTATAATCTTTAGGAGCTGGTGATATGACAAAAATAAGTAAGTAAACAGCCTTTCTTATGATGTTTAGAGTATAGTTAGTATGGTATAATCAGGAAGTATCAGGTAAGGATGACCATATACTGTTAAAAGGCTAGGGAGGAAAATGAAGTCGGGTGTGGAATGAAGAGAAGATTCTTCCATGCAGGTTTGCCTGGGATGGCCTCACCCAGAAGTAGCAGGTGTGTATTACAAATGAAGAAAGAGAGCCATGTAAATAAGGCCTGAGGAAAACTATTGTAGGCAAGAGGACCAATAAGCTTGCCCTACCCAATGAGTAGCATGAACACTGGAGAGGCATGATAAGTCCAGAGATGGACAGGAATCCAGGCCACAGAGGTCCTTGTAGGGATGGTGAGGAATTATGTGTGAGGAGTGTTATGGAAATGCTATGGAGTGACTTGATCTTATTGATGATTAAAAAGAGATCATTCTGTTGTGTAGAAAAAAATAAAAACAGAACAAAAGGGAACAGGGACAGCAAGGGAGCAGTTACAAGAAAACATGACTGTCTAGAAGACAGAAAGAGAGGACTTGATAGCTATAAATCTGTTGTGAAGGGGTTGGACTTGAGATATGTTTTGAAAGTAAAAGTGATAAAATGCTAATGCATTGGCTATGAGGAGTGAGGAAAAGTGGAAATTAGACCAACACAAGGTTTACTCTACACAGCTGTATGAATATCCTTGACATTTATTGAGATGGGAAGCTTGCTTGATGATCAATTTGGGGGAGTTAGGAATCAGGAGTTCTGTTTGCAACTTGTAAGTGTGAGGGACCAATTAAATATCTAAGAGGAGATACAGAGTAGTTCACTGGAGATATGGTCTGCAGGTTATGTGAGGTTAAAGGTAAGAACAGGAAATTTATTTAGAGAAGAGAAACAAAGATTGATCCTTGGTTCATTCCACCACTTAAATACCAGGAGTAAGCTAGAAAAAAAAAAAAAAACAGGAAAAGAACTTAGCCCAAGAGATAGGAAGAAACTCAGAGGACTGAGGATCCTTAGAAGCCAAATACAGAAGTACTACATAAAGAAGAGGTAATTAATACTATTTTGTTCAAATGAGATGAAGGTGACAATTACCACTGGACTTATGTAGATGAAAATCTGGTGATCTAGTCAGTGACACGTGGAGGCCAAAAGACTAATAGGAGTGTATTGAGTAAATAATGGGGGGGGGGATGAAGAATGGAGAAATTGTAGGTTTAACCTTGTTTTTGACTGTTTGTTTAGTAAGGGTCACAGAGAATTGGGGTGGTAGCTAAAGGACCATGAAGTCAAGGGATTTTTTTTTAATGGAGGTTATTATAAAACGTGTTTTACTATGATGGCAATGATTCAGCTCATCAAGATCTCCATCCTCATTAATAATCATCCCTTTGAGAGGCACCTGGGGGCTCAAGTTGGTTAAACATCCAACTTTGGCCTAGGTCATGATCTCATGATTCATGAGTTCAAGCCCCGAGTTAGGCTCTGTGCTGACAGCTCAGGGCCTGGAGTCTGCTTCAGATTCTGTGTCTCCCTCACTCTTCCCTCTCCTGCTCACACTCTGTCTCTCTCTGTCTCTCAAAAATAAATAAATGTTAAAAAATCATCCCTTTCAAAGGGTTTAGAAAAAAAAAACTAGAGCCATTTAAATTGATCAAGATTCTTATTACAGACTAAAATTTTCAGAGAGGGGCTTATAGTTGCTTAAAGTCCATCTAAAATATCTGACTTACATGCTCTAATCTCCTATTTGTTCTTGAAGCATTCTAGAAAATGACCTACAACATCCACTCTGAACAACAGAATGATCCCCAGAATTCAAGTTATAAGTGCTACAATTTAACTTGCTTGTCATCACAAATATCAACAACAGAAAAAGATTTTGGATTATTTTTGTTCAACAACAAAGATTCCAGATGATAAGATCGATTCTGATATTGTGTAATTCACTGTTTCATTCTTACAACTTTCATTGGGTTCTGACTTTGGAAAGACATAGGACTTGTGTTTTAGTTGCCACCAGAGTCATCTGACTAAAAATTAAGCTAAAGGGATGTTAGGTTGAAAAAATATAAGAGAAGAAGGTGACCATCTTTTACTTCCCTCTTCTGATTATCCCAGATTTGATCATTGTAGTGATATTATATTTATCTAGTATTTTGGGTGGGTCTAAAATGGGCCTGATGCTGGAAGTAGAGAAAAAGATACAGTCTCAAATCAGAAAAGGCTCAGAAGTCAAATAGGAATAGTAGAGACAAGAAATTGCAGCATAGTATGTAAAGTGCTCTCATGGTATGATGTACAGAAGGCTCTGAACAGAGCGTACAGGGAATAGATCCCTGATTCAATCCTTGCCTTTTCCCTCAAAATACATGGTACTCCCTGATCAAGATGGTTCTACAGAACAAACAACATTCTAAGATGAAAAGAGATGTCACATTTTCAATGGCTATTTGCTTTATGTTGACTTTTGACAAGAAAACTTGTAGAGGCTATTAAAAAATAACAATAATCAGCACATAAACAACATACTGAGCACTTACTACACATCTATAGTTAGTATTGTATCAACTGGGTTAACAACTCTGTAAGGTCAGTCCCATAAACCCATCATCTCTCCCTTACAATGAAGAAATGGAAGTACGTGGAGGTTAGGTGTCTTTCCCACGGTCACAGAACTACAGTGGCAGAGCTTGGACTTCAAGCCAAGAAGTTCAACCCCAAAGCCTAACCAAAGCTCAACTCTGACATCTAAGAGGAGGGTGAGCAGGGGGAAACTACAACTTATTAGGAATCAATAAAATAACTTGTGTCTGCTGATCTCCAGGTTAAACATCCTGAGAGCATCCGAGCTGGTAAGGGTCATGATTAGAACATTTAAATACTTAAATAGAACAAAGTATTTTTCCCACAAAGACATTTATGTGACAGTAAAGGTAGGAATAAAATATCAAAGTTGCAAGAGGTAGAATTGATGTAATAAAAGTGATGCATTGATTTAAACAAATAAAAGTCTTCTCTTTCATGAGGTAGTAAACAAAAACCAGATAACCAGAATTGTTCAAATGTGTGCCCTCTACCACAATCATATGATTGACCTGAATTAATAGCTTTCAGTGTAACGTGTTTAAGAAATAGAAAAAGGTATAATTACATTTCAACTAAGCTTTAAAGAGCTTCACCTGAAGTAAGAGCTAACTACAAAAGTGACTTTAATATTTCTAGCCACACTATGGCCTAGAGACACTCATAGAAGAATATGACAGTGGAGTATGGTCTTGGGTGTCCTCCAAAAAAATTTTTTTTGAAAATGATCTCATACAAATTTTAATAGGTCAAGTGGTACTGCTGTTTCTAAGTTACATAAAGTTTCTGAATCTCTTTCTTCACTACAATACAGAAACGATGCCTACCTTGCAGAAATACCATATGGATTCGAGTTAATTCACACACAACACCTTTTATTTTCTGTTATAGAGTACATCCTAAATATTGTGATGTTATACATAAGTAACTGAATATCAGAGCATTTACTCACTGACAGTCTTTTAAAAAAATTAATGTTTATTTACTTTTGAGAGAGAGAGAGAGAGAGAGAGAGAGAGCGAGTGCACCAGCAGGGAAGGGGCAGAGAGAGACGAAGCCACAGAATCTGAAGCAGGCTCTAGGCTCTGAGCTGCGAGCACAGAGCCCGATGTGGGGCTCAGACTCAGGAACCGTGAGATCATGACCTGAGCTGAAGTCGGATGCTTAATCGACCGAGCTGCCCAGGCACCCTGACTCACTGACAGTTTTTAAAGTTGAGAAACAAAAGTAACTATACTTACTGGCATAGAGTTGCCATTAATTTTGTTAGCTTGTTTTTAATTAACTATTATTTTTGTAAATTTGTAATGGAAAGTTATATTAAAATGTATCAAATATAAAAATATAAAAAGAAATCACCGATCAGAGAAAAGCAACCACAGTTAACCTAACAGTGTATATCTCTTCACATTTTATGACGCACTGACCTCTTTTTTGAATACAAAGTTATTTCTGGCCTGTTAAGTGCTATAAAGTACAGCCTTTCTTTAATGACTCAGATGTCTTCACATAGATCAAACTGGAAGTGACTGATATTGGAAATGTCCCGTGTTTTTCTGAAGCCAAAAATTATAGGTGTGTACATAATTTAGTTTTATAAATTCAAAGAATCTAAAAAGGATATAATCTATAGAAAACTTCGTTCACAATACATGAGGAGTTTGCTTTTTATACAGGGCTGAGGAACACTGGTGAAGTGGAAGGAAATGAATGAATCCCTTTTTTCTAAGCCAAGAAGTCTGGATTTTCCTTTCTGAGATCTTTTGTTTTCAGACGGGAGATGCCTAGGCACTAAAGATTAACTAACTTGAGGATTTTCTCTAGTAAATTAGACAAGTCCTTTTCTTTCTATCTTTTGCCTCTCCACATTCCTGAACAGGTTCTTCAAAACTGGAATCATATATACTAACTGTATGCATTCATATCAAATGTTCAAAGGGCAAAGAGAAGACTGTCCATGCTACTTTATATCGCATATTACTGAGGTGCTAACTTCTCTATCACCATAAAAGATCATAATTATCTCTGGATTTCTTCCCTGCTATATGATCCACAGATACATGCCCGGACACTGAAGTCATGTATATTTTTTTAAAACCTCACCAAGCATCAGCAAAGATGACTGTTCATACCTCCAGAATTTTTTATTCATGTTTATCCACAATGGGTGAAAGCAGCATGCAAAATAAATGAAGAATGATACCACAAATGTCTTTAGAGAGATATTAGGAGAGGATCAGCAGAGAGGCCTTATGAAAGTTGTATGAGCCATGTATTATCTATGCATATGCTACAACGGTCAGAGCATTTAGTATGTCATGCTCTGCACCAGCCCCAAATAATATATTTGACACATAATGAAGTTTTAACTTGGGCTGGGGAACTAAATTCTGCCTTTATTGTTATTTTTAAAAATGTATTTGCCTTTAAATGTGCTGTTCTTATGAAAAGTCGCTGCATACTTTCACAGTCCTTTGAAATCAGGCCTTCATATGGAAACATCAAACAGCTAAGCTACATCACCATGTGTAAGCACTTGCAATGTTCCCTTAGCCTGAGTAGGGTTCAACTTCCGAAAGCCATTCATGTTCCTTTTTGTCACAATGTTGCTAATGAATATTGAAGCTGAAGACAGAAAATAAAGTGCGGAGACAAGGTCAATAGGTTAAAACAGTAGCATATTTAAAAATGCCCATAAAATGTTTCTTTGAGCCCAGGAGTCATATGGTAAAGTGGAAGATGAAGAGGCCCCCTTCACTTAGGAAGGCATTTTTCTTCTAATTAGCATGTGTCAACCAGGGCTGAGGGGAAAAATGCATGATGAGATTTCAGACAATGCAATGGAGATGCTATCTATGGAGTACAAGGTTAACAAAATCTATAAGGGTATTTACACACATTTTTATTACTATTTTTTTTGCCTTTGTCCCTTCATGAATGTAAAGGATATGGTTTTCTAGAAACAAAAGGTCAGAGCTGGAAAGGAATTAGACATAATTTAGTCTGGTCTCTTCGTTTTTAAACATGAGGATGCTACAGTCGGAAGAGGTCAAGGGAATTGCTTAGGTTCACATAACTAGCAAGAGCAGAACCGAGTCACGAGATCTCCTACTTCGAATGTCTGCCCTCCCATCGTGTTCTATTCTGTGACCTGAATGACCCACAAATCAAGCACATATTCAAAGAAAACTTCAACCATGATACTTTAACATTATTGACCCCGCTACTGATGATGAATAGTTTCAAATATCTCAACCATTTTCAGACCAAATTCTAATATTATTCTATGTGGCTGTGCAGCAAAGTGAGGTAATACAGGAACAATTTAAATGCTTGATCACTACATTGGAGTGAGATGTCCTTAACTTAAAATCTAATATCTACAACTTCTATTTATGTGACCTTGGCTAAATTACTTGATTTCTCTGTGGCTGAGTTGTCTCATTTGGAAAATTTGAATTATCATAGTTCTAAACTGATAAAATTGCCATGATGGTTAGATGTGTGTACATGAAATGTTTATCAAACTATGGAGTCCAAAGTTAGTCCTAAATATATATTGGAAGCTAGTATGATTTATTATTATTCTTAATGATAATAAAGAGAACTTTCCTTGCCTTGCACTTGGATGTAGCCTATTAGACTGATAAATTCATCCACGTTCTATAAGAGTGTGGTTTTTATCTCCGGAGAATAAAAAGGCATAAGAAAAGATTGGTCAATTTTCATATAATAACTGAACACAAACCAAAACATTCCATCTTATTAGCTTCAAACACATAGGCAGATGGTCTGTTTTGACATATTGGATTCCAAATCCTTTTGCAGTCTTGTAAAGTTCAATCAAATGAAAACCACATTGTAAGTCACGATACAGGGAGTCAAATATTTGGCCATAGTTGAAATGCATGGGTTAGCTCAATCTAAATAACCCTTGGAAGACAATCATTATCACACCAAAGGACTTCTTTTATCCAAAATCATTAAACAACCTGTTCTGGCTAGGTTTTCTGCAGTACAGTATATTGTTAGTATAGTTGGTCTCTGGACTATAGGAGCATCTCTTCACCCACCAAAAATAAAGAATTTAACTTTAGGGGCTCTCCACTTAAATTTTATAAGCGTCCTATATGTGTAACCTACTAAGCTGTATTCTGGGAAGAACTGCTCAGAGGCCCCTCGAGCCACTCTCTTGACATGTATGGTAGTCAGAAGACTCCCACTCTAGGAAATCCTGAAAAAATGATTTGAGGACAATTAGTGAGAATGCTGCATTGGTAAAGGTAAAGTCTTTCCAGATATTAGTTTCACTTTTTTTGTTTGTTTTTGTTTCTTAAAGTGCCATGTAAAAATCTGCATTGCCCTTATAATGTTTCTATTAAATAACTCATGACACTAATGGAATAATGTTTTGGTAAAAATGATTCAACCATAGGCATCATGAAATATCATCTTTGTTCCACCTTCTAATGTTCAAATGTAATGGCAATACACCATTCATAATAGCCAGGGGCCCTAATTACCAAAAAGAACACTTTAGCCTAAAGCAGATTTTGAACTGAGAAACAAACAACTAATTGATTTACAAATGACTTGAGGTCCAAAACTTAATTTGTAAGTAACTCAGGGAGTTAAATATCCCATGAGAACTATTGACTGGTAGAATCACAAAATAATCCTAATAGTAACAATTTATAATGAAGATAGGCCAATAGTTAGATTAGTTTTCTTTCTCAATGGAGACTCTGCTATAGTAAGCTTTTAATGACATTCTCTTTGATTAATGTTTGCATTACCTACAATTTATCGGTCACTTGCTCAGCTGAATCTTTTCAGGAAAATATTACATATAATGATGTTTCTTCAGTTATACCTCCATAAAACATACCTAGATTACAAATTGGACAATAGAAGACTCATTAACACTGATCATTAGATGTATCTGCTGATGTGGTGCTCTAAGACAGACAAATTTACAACTCAGTTCCTAGGAAATAAATTTATTTGTGACTGCTCACAGAATACCTGTATGGGCATTTAAAGTCTATCCCCAAGGCCCTCTTCCCATATTACAACATCAACACATCAGTCTTCGGAGTTAGATAAAAGGAATCTGATGAGGACCACGTTAACATTTATGTTGGGCTTAAATAAAACATGAAACTAACATCTTGAAAGAGTCGGAGCTGAGCGAGGCAGCATTCACACCACGCTATTCAAGAATTATTCATGAAGCTTCAGTGCTTCTCAAGATTTTAGTTGCTTATATCTGATTTTACTTAAAGTTCTTCCTTGCAATGATTGTTTTCAGATATTTCATCTACTGAGATAGGAAGTGTGCAATAACAGGAAGATGCAGTTTGAGCACCTAATGATATCTAAATGCCTTAATTGCCCGATCATCTTCCTTCCTGAGTGTTAAATATCTCTATTTGTTGGAATGGGGAGGGTGTTGGTGGAGGAAAGGGAAGGTTTACATTTCGGAAGAGCAGATTAAAGAGAACTGTCTTATTTAGAAAAATGAAGGTGAATAATCTCCTGGGTTCAGAGTTCAGGAAAGCCTGAGTCATTTTCTAATGACATTGTCATACATATTTTGGCTTTATCTTTAAGCAAAGACCCAGAGAACAGACACTCAGTGAACAAGGTTTACAAGAATCCATACTCAAAACTTCCTGGCTGTAACTGGAAGAGACAGCCATCTCTTTCCTTGGGTTCCTCCTCCCCTCTACTCAAAACTTCCTCAGTCTCCAGGGAGAAAATGAGTATTACAAATTGACCCACCCTGACACGCTTCAGTTCCAGAAACGGCTCTGTCCCACTTGGTCTCTGAGAATTACTGTGAAGCAAGTTTTTATCTCCCAGTAAACAACATTCCTCTTCTTCCAGGAATTCCCCATGGTCCTAATTTGCTAAGTCAGAAGCCAAAGTCCCCTCAGTGACAACAGAGGGTTATATCTATTTCTTCAGTAGTTTGTAGTTTTCAAGGCACTTCCACATACATTTTCTCATTTGATAATGATGAATATTTAACTCTATTGAAAGCATATGTTAGGCTGGGAAAGGGACTGTGGCAGATGTGACATTTATGGGATTTCACACAGGGCAGAAATTAGCATGAGGAAGCCAAGGCTGTTCAAGTGTGTAAGACTCATAGTCCATAATCAGAGACAGGGTGTCATTTGTATTTACATGCAGGCATAACTGGAAATGCTGATCATGAAACATTCAGCAACATTATTCCTCTCTCTCTCTCTTTTTTTAATGTTGGCATGCATTTTTAACTCTGGCGATATCCAAAATAATTTGTGCAAATTTAACAGATAGAAAGCATTTTGACCCAAACTGTGCATTAGTTAATAAAAAGAAGAGAAAAAAGAACATCAGGCATACAAATGCAAAAATTATTCTTTCAGTTGGAGTGTTTTATTCAGTTTGAAATTAAAGTGTTTAATGGAGGGAGGGTAGACTGAAGCCGTTTTTGTGATTAGACGTGTATTATGATACTTATACTTTGCAAAGACATACAGCTTTTCACCTATGACACTAAATTCTCTTCATCATTTTTTTCATATTGAATTACAATATCACTGTGCTAATGCTTTTATGAAGAAAAGACCCATTGTATTTTTTTCAAAGCCATACAAACTATACCTAAAAGATCATATTTTTCAGAGACAAAATGGTAAGTATGTGTCCCTAGATCTTAACTTTATATACCCTTTACAGTTTTTATGTGAATATGTATATTCCATCAAAAATGTTCAAGGACATTTTTCTGAGAAAATCTGATTCTGAATATTGTTTAGATCTTTTTTTGGAGTAATAAATCATATATTTAGAAAATGTACACAACTCATAAATGGAGTAAGTCAATTAATTATTGAAAAGTGAATATATTTGGCACACCTAGGTAGTTCAGTCGGTTAAGCAACAGACTCTTGATTTTGGCTTAGGTCATGATCTTACTGTTCCTGAGATGGAGTCCTACATCGGGCTGCACACTCACAGTGTAGAGACCGCTTCTGATTCTCTCTCTCCCTCCCTCTCTCTCTCTCTCTGCTCCTCCCCTGCTCACACTCGCTCTCTGTCAAAATAAGTAAACTTTAAAAAGTGAAAATACTTGTTTCATCACAATGCAGATCAAATTTGTACATTACTGATGCCCCAAAAGTTTCCTTTATGCTCAATCCCAGTCATCATAACCCCTAACGAAAACTCTATGACATCTTAACATAAATTAATTTTACCTACTTAAAAATTTATACCAATGGAGTAATACAATATGTATAGATTTGAATATTTTCCCAAATGTTATATTTGTGATATTCATCAATGCTGTCACACATAGAATATAGAAGTGGCTTCATTATCTATTTGCTATGGGATGTCTCTAGATCAGGTTACTATCAACAATCTCATATGTATTGATTCTACATATATTTGATTATATTTTTGTTGGGTATAACCTTTTTGTTTATTTCAATTTTAGCCATTCCAATAAGTGTTTAATGCACTTGTACATGGTTTTAATCTTCATTTCTCTACTGACTAATGATGTTAGATATCCTCTTGGGTTAGGCGCCAGATAAAGACTTTTGCCTTATGCATTAGATTGCCTCGCTTTTTCTAATTGAATTAATGGATTAAATTGATATGGAAAAATTTTATAAATTGATTGCTAGGTAGGTAGATATAGGATGGATAGATAGATAGATAGATAGATAGATAGATAGAAATAATGAAATAACCCTACTTATTCCTGATAATATTCTTTATTCTGAAATCTATTTTCTCTGATGTTAAAATAACTACTTTAGCTTTCTTTTAATTAATACTAGCATAGTATCTCTTTTTCCATCCTTTCACTTTTGACCTGTTTGTGTCTTTATATTTAATTTTTTTTTTTTTTGGAAGCAGCATATAACTAGGTCTTGCTTTTCTTCTTTTGAATCAAATCTGACAATCTCTACTTTTAAAATGGATTTCTAAACCATTTACATTTAAAGTGATCATTAATTTAGTTGAGTTTAAAACTGCTATCTTCCTCTTTCTTTTCTATTTCTCAGATTTGTTTATTTCTTAATTTTGGGTCTATGACTCATTTTATTACTGATTCTCCCTTTTGTTTTTCATTTTGAATAGATTCCTTTGCTCTGTCTTCCACTTCATTCATCTTTTGCAATATATGATATGCTGATAATCATATTCAATATATTTGCCATTTCAAGTATTATAAGCCCAATGTCTAAATATTGATTTGGGTCTATTTTTTATGTCTTCAGTTAACACATCCAAGTGTCCCTCTAGTTTCTTAAGCATACAGAATATAGTTTTAATAATTTTGTTTTTATTGCATTAGCCAACTAATTATATCATTTGTGTCAGACCTTGGCCAGTTTCAATTCATTGTACTCTTTATTACGTGCCATATATTCTTAGATGTGACAAAGTTACTTAGAACAGTCTGATATTCTGAGTTTTCCTTTCAAGCTTTTTTTTCTTTTTTTTTTTAAGTGAGGCCAGTCAGCATTTACTCTAGAGTAAGTTTTCATTCCTTGCTGGAACATGGCCCCTTTGCTGCACTCCATTTGATGTCCTATAAATTATGAGTTTTTTTACTCCAACTGGTGGGAAGAAAAGACTTTATTTCTGGTACCATGAAATCTCTGGACATTGCTCCCTCTGAATGTTTTAAACGGTTCTATGCTAGCTATCATTAGTTTCCTTATATTTGTGTACTACCAGTACTCAACTGAACACTGGAGGGAACTCTGGAGATGTCTGGAGTCCATCTCTGGGAGCTATCTGCTCTCTGATACTTAGCCTTGCAAACTCGATTTGTCTTTGCCTTCCCAGAATCCCAACCCTGTCTCCTTAACTCTTAGCCTGACAGGCTTTTCCTAAATTCCTCCTCCTTTCACCATAACTTGGAAACTTTCTATAGGCAGTAACTTTGGGCAACTGTAGGCATCACCTTATTTTCCATATCTTTGGGAAAACTAGCCTTCACTGCCTCATCTTGGCTAAAAGTAAAAGTCTCTTTTTTTAGTACTTGTAGATGGATGCTAGACATTGGGTTAAACAGTTCTGTTTGTAAGGATAAGATTTACATATAGAAAAGGACACATCTCTTCTTTTGTTAGGCTGCTTGTGTGGAGGACTGGTCAATCTGTTGGTCTGTGCTTGGGCTTCATTTTACATTATTTAGAGTCAGTGGACTATAGTTTTCAAATGCAGGGTGGAATCATGAGCCTTCCTTTGGTAGGCTTTAGGTTCCGAGAGTCTGAATGGTTTGTCACAGCCATTGGTATCACCTCAGTGCCTACTGATGAGTATCAACAGAGCAAGAGAAGAGAAAGAAACCCTAGAGGAATCCAAGCCTTTACACTTTTGAGGCAGATGGTTCCTGTAATAGCAAAGTGGCTTGAGAACTGAAAAACAAACCTGCTAATGTACAGATGTTAGGGCAGAAATATGAGGGCAGAGTTTCCTGCAAGAAACCTTCCACCCCAGATTTTCTAGGCCTGGCACTGAGTACCTTTCCTGCTACTGTTCTTTCCTGAAAGCACTTGCTGAAAAGATTTGTCAGATGAGGGCTGTTTGTCTTTTCTGTCTGTGGCTCTCAGGGATTCTAAATTGCCATGTCAGTTCACCCTTGAACTTTAAAAATTCATTAAAAGTTAATGTGTTTTGTTTTTTTAACTCACACCTATAGTGATTTTTCCCCCCTTTTCCACTGCTCCACTAACAGTAACAGCAGCCATGAGATTCTTCTCTCCTAGGATGTGCTCAACACTCAATTTTAGTTAATCAGATTTCTTCACATTCTTAGTTATCTGTTGGGATTTACAAACATGAGTTTTGTGTGATTCAGAATATTGGAATTGTTAAAACAGGAGGAACTGCTCCTGCAACTTTCTGTATCCTAAGAGAAACCATAAGTCCCTGCCTGGTAATCTTTGATCAAATGTCTCAATGTATAGGCAAAAGCGCACAGTGTAAATCGTGCTATCTTCCCTCAGAGATGATTTTTTTGTTTGTCTGATAGATTATTGGAACATTGTCTGATTGTCTTGATCCAATTAATGGTTAAATTGATTCAAGGTGGAGTTTTAGGCTATTCCACTTGTAGGCCCTGACCCCTAGCATTGGGCTGTTCTAGGATTTAAACTGAAAGCCTCATGTGTTTACAAGGGCTCCTGGTCCTCAGCAAATCCTTACTTAGCATTGTGAGACTGCCAACACTTTGCTAGGCTTTCTCACTTCTAAACCTCAGCCTTCTACAAAATTTTTCACTTCTTATTCCTTGAATCTGTAAGTGGGAAAATGCCTTGTGATCAAACTGAACAAAATAACAGGTTGACTTTTCGTGATTTTTTTTTGAGGGATCTTTATTCCTCAAGACCTAGAAGACTTGGAATCCTCCATTTCTGTTGTGGGGGCCTTTTCCCAGCCCTAGAAGACCACTATGAGCTCTGAGGTACAACTTCCCATTTCTGTGCCTCACTCTGAGAATCAGGAAATGCACTAAGAGAGAAAAAGAACATATAAAAATAGTGGCAGGGGCGCCTGGGTGGCTCAGTCAGTTAAACATCCAACTTCAGCTCAGATCATGATCTCACGGTTCTTGAGGTTAGCACTGCATTGGACTCTGTGCTGACAGCATGGAGCCTGCTTGGGATTCTCTCTCCTCGTTCTGCTCCTTCCCAGCTTGCATGTGAGCTCTCTCTCAAAATAAATAAATCAACATTAAAAAAAAGATTTTATTTTTAAGTAATCTCTACATCCAAAGTAGGGCCTGAACTTACAATCCCAAGATCAAAAGTTGCAAGCTCCAGGGGCACCTGGGTGGTTCAGTCGGTTGAACGTCAGCTTAGGTCATGATCTCCCAGTTCACAAGTTAGGGCCCAGGTTGGGCTCTGTGCTGACAGCTCAGAGCCTGGAGCTTGCTTCAGATTCTGTGTCTCCCTCTCCCTCTCTGCCCCTCCCCTGCCTGTGCTCTGTCTCTGTGTCTCCCAAAAATAAATAAACATTAAAAAAAATAGTGGCAAATACTGGGTTCAACTCAATGCTCTCTCCTTTTTTCCTGTATGTTGGTTTGCTTTATGATGCCTTCGAAAACTTTTTTACGGTCATTCCAAGAGAGAGATTTGGTATGATACTAGACCCCCCATCACAGCCTGAAGTAAAGATTTTAATGATAATTTATAATTTGAAATTGTTTTTACATTTGATAACTTAAACTTCCCACATTATGAAAACTGATGTGAGAGCCAAAGTAATCTACAAAAATTTCAGTTTATTTTAAATCATTTCATAAGAATTTCACTAATATGAAAAGTTACAGTGCACATGTCCTATTAATAAAGACATAGTATGTCATTAATACCGTAAGTCAGAACACCTAAGTTTAACATTGCCTGATTCCTATGACTTGCCCAAACTCATACCAGCTAATGGAAACTGCTAATTCACAACTCTAAGTATCTGCTCAATCCAAACTTTATTGCAGTTTTATTTTAAAAAATAAAATAAAATTTTAATTTTTCATGACATTGATAAATAGAATATTTATTCAAACACTGCACTAAGCTGTAGCTATCTCCAATTCTTCCTTCCCCTTACCTACCACAATAGCTCATGTTTTCAGTCCTATGACTCATGCCTATTCATTCCAACATTTCTCAAATATGTTCTCTTCTCCTTCCTTCCCACTGTCAGAGATAATTATTATTATCTCTCTTAATTTGGCTCCTTGACTCCCCTGTCAGTGCATCAATATTAAAGATGCTGCCTTATCTTTTCAAAACATAAATATTACTATTATTACTATTTCACTCTTATTTTAAAGCTTGTTATGAGCTCAGTACACAAAATGGAAAACAATGATTTTTTTTTTTTTTTTTAGGATGGTAACCGGTTTGTGTAGGGGTTTTATAAATCAGGCTAATTTTTTTGTCTTAATGTCTGTCTCCAAACCCATGACCTTGTCTATTAGCTACAGCAAAGTACCCCTACGTTACTATATTTACAAGCAAAATTATCGGTCTTTGTCTGAAAGGCTCTTTGAGCAAGATCCCTTTCTTTTTGAGTCCTCTGAGACCTCCTCTGTGATGACTTTCTTAAAAAAACTATCATTATACATTCCTTCCTCTGTTCTTCCATGACTCTTTTATATGGATGTGCCATAATACTTATGCATGGTCTATTTGTGAAAGTTTATTATTCTCCAGAGATGTCTCCTGATCATTTTCCCAATTCTATCTTTCTTTCATTGATTGTATCCATGCCCATGACTCTATCTGCTATGTATATATAAATTAATCTTAAGTGTCTCTCTAAATTCTCTTTCCCTTGAGCTTCAGAACTTTATGCAAATTGACTTTTTCAATTCTTCTGCTGCATGCTTTACTTACCCCACGTGTAAAATTGAATCCATTATCTATTGATCCTCATGTTATATACTTTACGTTCCCCAATCATATTACTGGATAGCCAGTTCTTTAGCCAAGAAAAATTTCCAATTTCTCAATTCATTTCTTTCCTTTGGTTCCTGTATCCATTAAATTGCCAAATTCTGTTGAGCCTTTATCGGAAATGTTATTTAACTCTGCTAATTTCTTTTGTTTTTCACCACCATGAATCCAGTTTGAATCATTATTGTCTTCTAAAGGGTCGTGATTCTACCAATGTCACAAAGGCTATCACTGAAAGATGGATCTGATATAACTTCTTCTGTTTAAAACCTTAAAGAAATGTCTGAAGCTAAACATTTAGCTACCAAATTTGATGTATAAGACACTGAATTAACTTTCCAGTTTGATCTTGCTTTAATTGCATCCTCTCATCCTAAAAAACTTAGTATTTACTAATGTCCAACCAAAGACACTGTATGTTCACATTATTTTTTCTACCTGAGAGCATTACTTTCTTCAACTGGCTAATCTTCTTCCATTCACAAGAGCCTGATCAATTTTAATCCTCCCTATGAAGACATATATAATTTCCACAGTCAAAGTAGTTGCTCAATTCATTCTACAAATATTAATTCAATGTCAACTTTGCACCAACTGCCATTATACATGCTTAGAACACTTTTATAAATAAAACAAAGATTTCTGTCCTTGTACTAGAATTTCTGTCCTAGAATCTTGTATTCTAGTGAGAAAGAAAGAAAAAGGGATTGGATAGGTAGCAGTTTTCAATAGGATGGTCAATAAGATGGCCTCATTGAGAAGGTGATATGTAAACACAGACTTTAAAGAGCTGAAGGGGTAAAACAAATGAACACCTAAGGAAGAGTGGTGTAGGCAAGGAAGCAAAAAACCTCACGCAGGAGAACATGTTTGAGGAAAAGCAAAAAAGCTGGATTAGAGTAAACAGAAGGAAAGAGTAAGAGGTGGAAGTCATAAAGTTATACAGAAAAACAGTTACATATGGCCTTGTCAGAATTTAACCCTGGGTCAACTCGTGAGCAATGCAGGATTTTGAGAGATAAAATGGTCTCCCCTATATTATCAAAGGATAAGTTTGATTCACAAAGAATGTGATATTCAACTTTATTTTAATATTTAAAATATTTAACCATCATACTGAGTCTCACACATCTCTGCCTCCATATTCTGAAGTTCTCAAAAATAAGAACCATGTTTTATTTGTTCTGTGTCCATAGATAGAAGCTGGTACATACCCAGGACATTGCATGTGGCCAAAAGTTCAGATGTAGATTTAATTACAAAATATGGCCTGTCCAGGATGTTTCAGGCACAGAGATAGATGCTGTTGCATAATAATTCAACTCACAATAGAAGTCAGAGGTAATTTAATGTATGTACTGCTGACAGCACACATTTAATGTATTGTTATTTCATTCGCCTTTGGATGACTTTAAATTATCATCTTCTGCTACATGCCCCTACCCTGGACCAAGAAATATATCTTTCCACATATCACCTGAAACCCCTAAATGATACAGGGATGACAAGAAAAAAAGAACTTTGAGGCCCTAATAAGACCTGTTATTATTGTGAGACTTTATGCATACTTTAGTGCTGTATTTTTCCACAAGAATCCTAAGTGCTATGTAATACTATTTTTTAATGTTCATTTATTTTTGAGAGGCGGGAGGGGCAAAGAGAGAAGGGGAAAGGATCTGAAGCCAGCTCTGAGCTGACAGCAGAGACCCTAATGCGGGGCTTGAACTCAAACCGTGAGATCATGACTGGAGCCGAAACTAAGAGTTGGACACTTACCTGACTGAGCCACCCAGGCACCCCACCATTTTCATTTTCATAATGAAAATGGTAAAATTCATTAAGAATTAGGATTTCAGGAGCACCTGGTGGCTCAGTCAGGTAAGCGTCCGACTCTTGGTTTCGGCTCCAGTCATAATCTCACGGTTCGTGAGTTCAAGCCCCGCATTGGGCTCTGCGCGGGCAGCAAGGAGCCTGCTTGGATTCTTCTCTCTCTCTCTCCCCCTCTCTTTCTGCCCCTCCTACTGCTCATGCTTTCTCTCTCAAAATAAATAAACAAAAAAATAAACAACAACAAAAAAGAATTAGGATTTGAACCCAAACTATCACTTTCAGAATTACAATGTCTTTTTGCCTCATCACTCCATTCAAGAGAAAGCCTCTACATTAGAGAGAACTTATGCATCTATATTACAGAGATAGGTATCTTGACATATATTCATGGACCTAACCACACTTATACAGTACTTACATGAAAAAAAAAATTACTGCCACTTTTAGGAAAACTGCCTTGTATTTAAAAAGAATGGGTTGTGTCAGGGGCAAAGGATGAGATTTTGGCATATCCAAAGAACTAAAGATTGGTTTATTGGCTTATTCTCCTCAATCTGGAAATTCTGACTACTTCAGTAAAATACCTTATCAATTTCTCACTTTGGCTTTAATATGCCTCTTGAAATGCTTTGAAAGATACATGGGGCTCTAAATTGCAACCTTGGTTCTTTTTACCTTCTCATAGTAGAAATAAACTTAAGTGATTTTTCATTCTTTCTGCCTCCTCCTGTTACCTGAGCGCTCTCCTCGTCCAAGGCCACTCTATTCTCACCTGAAGAATAGTGCCTATCACTTCCTCAAATGGCTCTGGTGAGGGACAATTCTAAAATATATATAAGAACAATTTGAACCAATGGTGTATGCATAGACAGGTAGATAGATAGGCATATACATACATGCATATGTACATACATATACAGGATAGGCTGTTTGTGTGTATCTGTATTTACACTTAGTTGTTAAAAACCCTAAGCTCTGAGGTAAGATAAAAGTGAAATTGGAATTTTAACTCTACTATTTTTGTAGCATTAACATCAGCAAGTGACAAGTTCCTTGAAATTCAGTCTTCACATCTGAAGGAGCACGGTTGCCATCCTTAAAAGTTATTACAGCAAAATGAAATCATACAACAAATGAAAAGCAATAGTGGAGGATAAAATTACTCATTTAATAATAGTATCTTTTAAACAGTTAATGACTGACTAGGACCTGTATGTTAATATCTAGTATTTCCATGTGCCAATTGCATTAACTTTCATAACTGAAAACAAACTACAGGTCACTATATAATCAATTTTCATAATGAAGCATTGTAATACAATCATTTATGCAAATAGGGTGTTAGACATTTTTGTTTTATAGTCTTTGCTATAAACTGAAAATCTCACAGAATGGCCCTGCATTGACATTTCAAAGGAACTTGCTTCTCTACCCTTCCTCTTGTCAGTTGACTATTCTTTCCAATTGTGATTTACACATCTGTCCATTGTGAGGGGAAGCCATGCCTGTAGGTGGACAGAGGTGGGTGACACATCGATCTCTGTGACATGCCATTAGCCATCTTCTTTCACTTAATACTATCTGACGAGCCTTGACCAGTTCAATTTTCCCACTGAAGACACTGTGTTTAATAGAAATAGAACTCCCCCTGCTCTCATGCCATGTTTTATGTTTAGGCAGATTCAAAGTTGTCTCTTCTTAATTGTGTCTATTTTAGGTCATTTTAGCGAATTCTCAGTTCCTTTTTAATTCCTACACAAAATGAAAAGCAAAACATTTCCACTAGCCTGGGTAAAATTTGTCAGTCATTCTTTTGGAAAGTTTAGCGTGCTAACTCAACCATGATGTTGCATTGTTCAGAACACTAGTAATTTGGAATGTTTATCTTTGTTGCTGTTTCCAAGAGAATTATGAATTCATACTTTAAAATGTGTCATTTTAATTTTTTCAATGGAAAATAATTTCAGTTTATTTTGATTTTTTTCCCTCTAAATCGACATATGGTAGGGATAAGAAAGTTGTAGTGACCCAGAATCAACTCATTTCACAGAAAAAGTCTGAAACTTTTTGTTTACATGTTTTTGGTGTTTTGGGTTTTTTTTTTTTTTTTGGTTTTTTTTGCTTACTAGGATGCAATTTCAGCCATAAAATTAAACATCTATTTGTAAAGAGACACCAACATTTCCCTGATGAGCAACTCTGTCATTTCTTCAGAACTTCAGAATGGAAAGTTTACTAGGGAAATAGAAAACTAAATCTTATCAAAAATGTATTTTGTTGAAAAATAAACACAGTATGTCATTGGATTGATATGCATTTAATGAATATTAGTATTTTATTTCTTTCTCTCTTTCTTCTTCCTCTTCTTATCCACCTAGGTGATATGAGTGCATTGTATCTTTTAATGTCTAAAATAAGCATCTGAGGGAGTATTTGGTAGCATCAGTCTATTCTTGAGGAACATAAGGCAGGAAAAAAAACTTAGCAATGTTATACACGTGAAATATTTTGACTTTTGACTTTTGCCTATTTCCTTCCCATATAGCCCCAGGATATTGAAAGCAATTGCTACAATTTGGTTCACAATTTTCAGGCACCTCTCATTAGTGCCTAAAAGGGCTCATTTGCAAAATAATAGTGGAAATGATAACAACAACAATTCAAAAATAACCATAACTGCTGAATGGCATAGTGATAGCAAAGAAGATCAATGACCACTCACTCACTAAGACATTACATAGATTATGCAGCAATCTGCATGTTTATGTAAAAGTGTGTGTGTGTGTGTGTGTGTGTGTGTGTGTGTGTGTGAGAATGCATGGGTTTGGGTAGGTGAGTGTATATATCCCAGTGTTCATGGTCTTTCTACTGAATAAATGGAAATGAAAAATGTTGACTCCCAGACAGACTTTAACCGACAAATTCTCCTCTGTCTCCTCCATCTTTCGCACTATGTTGTTTGGGATTTATTAAACATATCCTTCTTCAATAGCAGTAATTATGGTCCTCTCCAACCCTTGTTGCAGGCTGTTCCTCCATTCTACCTACAGAAAACATACCCTAAATGCCAGTATTGGGATTCAGAATGAGTTGCCCCTAGATGTGCCACTTTGCAAGCAGATTATTTCAAGCTGAAACTCATCAGGCTCAAAAGACTCAGGAAGAAGCTGACCTTCTTCCTAACTACCTAAAAGAATTTAGATATAGGAACTGCGCCTGAAAGACAGCTATCACCTTTGGTAACTACAGTATAACATGAACTATGTATGGTAGACAGGGAGGAATTTAGCAGAATTCATTAAAATTCCTCTCTATGCCCCAGTGTTTCTGTATGGACCAACGAACATTTGTTTACCAAAAATTTACTCTTTTTCATCTTCTTGTGAATTGCTTTCTTTCTCTCTGAAGTCTCAGACCCCTGTGCCCTTCTCCTTAGTTCAAGATGACATATAGACACTTTATTTTGCTGGTCTGTCTTTGGAATCTCATGTTTATGTTCAGAGAAACACTAGTTTCTCTGAAATTTTTCTTGGTTGATATATTTATTTCCTCTTGCTGCTACAATAAGTTAACATAAGCTTCCTGGCTTAGAACAACATGAATCTATTGTCCAAAAGTTCTGTAGGTCAGAAATATCACTGAGCTAAAATCAAGGTGTTAGTAGGACTGCTTTCATTCTGGAAGCTCTAAGGGAAAATAATTCCCTTGCCTTTGTCTCTTCTAAAGTTGACCTGTATCCCTTGGCTTGTGTTCTTTTCCTCCCTATTCAAAGCCAGCAGTGTAGCATCCTCAGCTATCTCTCTGATTCTGACCCTCTTCAAAAGCCCTCTGTAATTACATTAGGCCAGCCAGAATAATCATAGACAATCTTTCCATGTCAAGATCCTTGGTTTAATCACATCTTCAAAGAACAAAATTTCTTTTGCTCTGCAAGGTAATATATTCACATGTTCTGGGGATGATAACATGGGTGTCTTTGGAGGGACAAATTCTACCTACCACAGATGGAAACGAATCTCATTTCTGTCATTATATTTCCATTAAGTGTTTAGACCACTTTTACATGTAAAATGTAATAGAGATTTATGCACATTGTTTTCTGTTGTGGTTTCATTTCATCACATTCCTTAAAAGTTAAAATCACAGAGACCATTGAAATATTAATCTCTTCCATTCTATTTTTGATACATGAGGATAGCCCTAACTCTTGGATAGCTCCTGATTTCTATATCACCCAACATGAGTTCAGTTTGTTAAACTGAATTTAAAAATGTTGGGAGTGATCACATTGACCTATGAGTTAGACAGAACAGTAGAAGCAATGAATAAAAGAGATACCCTGTTACGTGATTTTTTTTTATTACGAGGCAGAATAAGATTGGCAATAACTCCAAGCTGTGGTCCTTCACCAAAATTAAGTCTAGAATGTGAGTTTTGAGGGTTGGAATATTTTCTAAATAGGTGTGTTTTCTAAGACAGGATGCCATCATATTTGAGGGGCAAATATCTATGATAGCTGTTGAGAAAAAAAATTAGAGTCATTTGAGTCTCATCTTTAATCTTGATTGCTTTCTAAGATCATTCTTGGGATCAGAGGGTGATTACTGTGATTCTACCTCATATGGAAAGATTTAAACTCTCTTTAGATGATATTCCAAACCAATGTCAATAATAAATCTGTTTAATGCTTATTTTAGAATTAAAGAAGGAATTAGTCATAAAGATAACTAATATCCCTAGTCTCAATTTCTAAAGGAGTGAAGAGTTGTATTCTTTCAGGGACTATGGTTAGGGGAGATAGTTAGAGAACATGATAGATGATTGCTTCAAATTTAGAGAAAAATACTTGAATTTTCCCACCGATCATGGTCACCATCATGCCTGGCACTCAGAAGAATTTCAAAGACCTAGACAGGTATTTTTAATCTCCTCAGTTCTCTGTAAGGAGAAATATATCCTGTTTTAAAGAAATGAAAACACAACATTTTTTGGTTCAAAGTATTGTGCTATTTTTTTTCCCAAGACTATCCCCCATGACCTCCCTAAAAGACATTCACTAATATCTTCAATTTTCAAATACAGACATTAAGCAAATGAGGTTAAATAACATGAAAAATGCAAAATCACTAATACGAATTAATAAATATTTTGGTGCCTAAAAAGATAACATTAAGAAAACTCATTAATTTTTAAATAAATAAGTTGTTAAATTAGCCATCAAAAATATACCCATCATATTGAAAACATGTCGTATGTTAAGTTTTCTGACTTAGCAAGAGCTGTTACGTGGGCACCAATGTTTGCTAAAAAAAGGATATTCAATTTTAAACTAAATAAGTTACTCATGGCCAAATTTATTATAAAAGCCAACTATAAAAAGTCTTCTAATTTATTATAAAAACTGACATTTTAAAGCTTTTTAATATATTTTGTATGATGCAGATTTGGACTTCTGAAGGTCAAAGTGCTGGACGAGAACCTACAAAGATTAAAAATAAAACCTACCTCCTTGTTATTAAATGTATTTTATACAAATTTATTTTTTTTTCCAGAATGTGTATTTTAAAACCTGCTGCCATCAGTTACCAAAATCTAGTAAGGCTGACTCTCATTTGCCAAGGAGTAGGATTCTGGGCAAAGAAGAACACTGTTTGAGGAGGACACATGACAATATGTTTCTGAAAGACAGGTGGGATAGTTACATTTATGTGTCAATTCAGCTGGAAGGTGGTACTGAATCTGTGGTAAAACATTCTGAATGTTACTGTGAGGTGTTCTGTGATGTAACTAACATTTAAATTGATGAACTTTGAATAAAGCAAATTGCTCTCCATAATGTGATGGGCCTCATCTAATCAGTTGAAAGCTTTAATTAAATAAAAACTGACCCCCCACAAGCAAGAGGGAATTCTGCCAGCAGATGACCTTTGGACTTGAATTGCAGATTCCTGATTTACCAATCTCTATAATTGTGTGAGCCAGTTCCTTAACATAAATACACACACACACACACACACACACACACACACACACGTATATACACACCTTCTTGGTTCTGTTTCTCTAGAGAACCTTGACAAATACAAAGAGAGAAGGGGGTGACTAATGTCCCATAAAAAATGAAATAGAAAACAATGGATCACAAATAAAGTATAGTATCCAAAGTAGCATCTACCATAAAGATGAAAAGTGACCTGCATGGGTGAGACAAGGGAACGAACATCTCTTTGTTACCAAAAATTGTACTTCTTGCTTCAAAATTTAACCCCCTTAGCCTTCTTAGGAGATATTCATTATCACCTTTAATTTTCAAGTAATGATATCAAGGCCTGTAAAGCTAAATAATATACAGCCTCAAGCAATCACAAAATTTTGGAAAAATGCATAAATTAGACCGTTATGATAGTTGTGCTTTTTAGTTTACCTAGGATCTCAGACATAATCTGCTAAAACCCCACACATGACCCAAAACCATTACTGCTACCTAACCAGATATTTAGGTATGAAGCTCATATATCATGGGCTAACTGTTACATTAAACTCAAGATGCATTACTGGTATGTTTCACAGTTGAAGGTCCCTAATGAATTTGCACATCACCACTAGTTTATGGGATATAATTTATGTGAAGTGTCAAAAATATAAGTGTACATATAGCTTTCAGGTATCATTTATATGTAGTTCTAAATCACTGCACATATAACTGAGTCAATTATTGAAAATTAACATTCTGGGGAGGGGGGTGAATTCATACCTACAGACATCATGCTGGGCTCTTGCACTGGAAAGAAACCTTCTCCAATGGCCCCTCTGTGGCTGTGGTTTATTACCTCGATGATTTTGTTGCTTGTTGTAACCCAATATGTATGTTAGTATACCTTAAGGAATAGGTTGTCGTCCGATTTATTAGTTGGAGTATCTTACATCTTTCAATGGTAGGGAAAATTTTATATTGACATATCCAGAGTTTTTATTGAAGTTATATTAGTCCTATCTATCAGAGATATGCTAGAAAATCTATAACTTCCACCAAAATGTTGCCCATGTGAGCAATTCAGTTTATGAAGTGCAATCTTCTAAGGCAGGCTTAGGGCCTCGTGATTCATTTTTCAACCTATGTGATGTTTAATGATTTTGTCAAAATAAAAACTAATATACAGTTCTATGTCCATCATCAAATTATGCCATTCAATTTATAGCTTACACTATGAAAAAAGACATCCAGATATGGAGGTTTGAGGAGTAGGAAATAGCTCCAGTCTATGCAATTCTCCTTCCTTTGACACAGATGTTTGTAGTAGGTGAGAAGGTATTTGGTTTATTATTACACTGGGAATTTTTTATAACAGAGTAATGACATTGTTTCATTATGTCAAACATGTAGATATCTACCTGGGGTATACTGTTGGACCAAAAAAATGATTATTAAAAAAATGAAACTATATAAAACAAGAGGGAAAAAGGCTGAAAGGTCTTTATCACATTGTTTAAACCAATCTTAAATTCCATTTTCTAAACTACTGAACAGTAATTCCCAAACATATTCATTTTTCTTAGCCATCATAGAATATCAAGAAGCATTTTTGCAAGTTGTGTGTGTGTGTGTGTGTGTGTGTGTGTGTGTGTGTGTCTGAGTGTGTGTTATGAGCTCATGCATGCACAGACATTTTAAAAGGCTGAATATAAGTCACATTCCATTTTAATCTTCTTTGTTACATATTGTTTTCTTAAGAATTAGATATTGTTAAATAATGTCAAGGAATGAAAACTTCCATAATTAAAAAGGAGAAAACTAATATGGTTCTCTCTTTGGAGGATAAGATTTCCACAAATAAAGTTACACTGGTCATTTAGATAACGGTATTCCTAAATCATCCCTGATGATAAGTCTAGTGTATTTTCACCTTCTGAATTGATGAAAAGCAACCTTACATTTCAAGTAGGTGAATTTCTGAGTTCCTTGTTTTCCTCTTCTTAGAGTGAGGGATTTAATATTTGACAACATCCTTCCAAGATCCTTTAGATTTTTGTGTATCACTGTGAGATATACCAGGAATTAGACCCACTCTGTAACTCCCTACAAATATTAACCCAGGTTCACTTCAAAGGCACGTGGTAAGATTTCTCATGACCATGCATGAAGACATTTTTATTTTAACGTTCTGAGAAAGCATATAAAGCTTGGAATGATTCAACAACTAGCCCAGAGCCTCACACTTAACTAGTAGGGAATTCAGACTCATACTCAGATTTGTCAGAGTCAAAGGCCTATGTTCTTTATGGAATATTGCACAGCTTCTGGAAGTTTCAGAATGCCAACTGTAATGGGGCAAAATCACAGACACATGTCAGATTTAGCATTTATCACCAGAATGTTCAGCACAAAGCATCGATCCCCCATGCATGCTAGATCCTGCCACTGATCATTTTGCCTTTTTCTCATACACAGCACATGACTCCAAAAACAAGGCTCATGTGGAAAAGGAATTTACATTTTCAATTATGTATCTGTTCCTGGATGTATTAAAACAGATTCATCTTTAATACCATTCTAACCAATTTTTTTTTTTTTGTTACTGGTAACTAGTGAGAGTTTATCAAGAGGAAGCAGATAAGGATTAAAAATAGAATCTTAGGATTTTGTCATCAGTATTATGGCTCAAGAGCAATGAAATGTTGGAGATCCCAGGAAATAAAAGCTGCCACATGGAAAAATTAATAGTTCAGAGGGTTTCATAATAGAATTGCTCTAGGAAAAAAAAAGAATCATTAGTTCAAGTCACATACAAGCATACCTCTTTTTCTTTTAAGTTTATTTATTTTGAGAGAGAGAGAGAACACATACATACATGCATGTTGGGGAGGGGGGGAAGGACAGAGAGAGGGAGAGTGAGAGGACAGACAGAATTCCAGGCAGGCTTTATGCTGTAAGTGCAGACCCCAGTGTGGGACCTGAGGTCACGAACTGTGAGATCATGACCTGAGCTGAGATCCAGAGTCAGATGCTTAACCAACCAAGCTACCGAGGTGCCCCCAGCATACCTCCTTTTTATTGCATTTTGCTTCATCACACTTTGCAGATATTGTTTTTTGTTTGTTTGTTTGTTTGTTTGTTTACAAATTAAAGGTTTGTGGCAACCCTGCATCTAACCAGTCTATCAGCATCACTTTTTCAACAGGATTTGCTCACTTTGTGTCTCTTTGTCACATTTTGGTAATTCTCATAGTATTTCAAAGTTTTTCATTATTATTATATTTGTTATGCTGATCTCTGGTCAGTGGTCTTCGATGTCACTATTATAACTGTTTTAGGGCACCAAAACCCAGGCCCTTTACAATGGCAAACTTAACTGATAAATGTTGTATGTGTTCTGACCGCTGATGTGGTGGAAATAGTAAACCAGAAGTGGTGCCTGGACATGGGACCGGATTGCTGCAATCTCATGATAAAACTTTAATGGCTGAGGAGTTGCTTCTTATGGATGAGCAAAAAACTGGTTTCTTGAGATGGAATCTGCTCCTGGTGAAGATGCTGTGAAGATCGTTAAAATGACAACAAAGGATTTAGAATATTCTGTAAACTTAGCAGGCTTTGAGGGGCGCCTGGGTGGCGCAGTCGGTTAAGCGTCCGACTTCAGCCAGGTCACGATCTCGCGGTCCGTGAGTTCGAGCCCCGCGTCAGGCTCTGGGCTGATGGCTCGGAGCCTGGAGCCTGTTTCCGATTCTGTCTCCCTCTCTCTCTGCCCCTCCCCCGTTCATGCTCTGTCTCTCTCTGTCCCAAAAATAAATAAAAAACGTTGAAAAAAAAATTAAAAAAAAAAAAAACTTAGCAGGCTTTGAGAGGACTGACTCCAATTTCGAAACAAGATCTACTGTGGGTAAAATGCCATCAAACAGCTTAGCATGTTACAGAGAAATCATTCATGAAAAGAAGAGTCAACCGATGCAGCAAATTCTACTGTTGTCTTTTTTAAGAAGTTGCCACAGCCACCCCAAACTCCAGCAACCACCAGCCTGATCACTCAGCAGCCATCAACGTCGAGGCAAGAGTCTCCATCAACAAGATTATGACATGATGAAAGCCCAATGATGACTAGTACTTTTTAAATTATCAATGAAGGATTTCTTTTTTTTCCAGAGAAGTCTGTGCTTTTATTAGCCAAACAGGCTACTTCAGAAGGATGAAGCAGGACGAGTGGGTGGCCCCAACGCTAGGCTTGCCATGCTTCACAAGCTTAGAGGTGAGGGAGAACTCACCCAGGTAGTAGCCAATTATCTCAGGCTTCATTTCCACCTGACTGAAGGTCTTGCCACTGTAAACACCCGCCATGTTGCCCCGCATCACAGGCAAAATGATCATGTCCTGAAGGCATGCCTTAACCACTAATGGGCTTCTCCATTAGGGAGGCCTCCTTATTGGCCTTGTGCAGGTGCTTCAGCAGTGAGAGCTGCTTCCTCTGCAAACCCCAATTCAGCCTCTGTTGCTGAAAGGCAGTGTGCAGCTGCATCAACTGTTCATAGGATCTGCCCAGCAGCTGGTCAAGGTCCAAGCTGCAGGAGGTGAACTTGCTTCTTCTTCTGCTCCACTTATGCCATCTTATCAACTCTTTGCAAAGGACTGTTTTTTAAGCAAAGATATGTACATATTTTTCTAGATATAAAACTATTGCACACTTAACTTTATTGCACAGTATAGTGTAAACATAAATTTTATATGTACTGGGAAACCCCAAAATCCATTACTTGCCTTATCACCATGCTTGCTTAACTGCAGTGGTCTGGAATCAAATCTATGTTATCTCTGAAGTATGCCTGTGTTACATTAGAGCATGGAACAAATGGATGTCCAACACTAGCAGAGAAGAATACCACTGAAGTTTGAAGAAAGGGAAACCCTACAGAAAACAAATCAGAGCAAAATGTTTTCTGCACTAGATCTCAAATCCAAAGATTTTAGCTCAATGGGTATCAAAAACATAAGACCCAAGACATTGACCATATCACTGAAAGTGTGAGTAATACTCACAATTGTTTTAAATGGCAGATACTCCAACCAAATGTCATTGAATTGCTGAGAAAGTTATTTATTTTTCCATTCTTTCTAGTTACATTAATAAAGAAGTTTGCATACCATGTTAACATGTCTTTAGCACTCTATTAACACTTGTTAATTTCTCCTGTGCAGTAATGCAAAGTTTCCTTTAAAGATACATTTATTTACACTAAAAGGGAGTCAGTTTAAAGGAAAATAAGTAGAGACTTTATGCGGATATGGTGAAAATCATGACAATGTAATATAATTACTGAACTTGAAAAACGCTGCACATCTGGAGAAAAAGCAAGGTGAAATGCTAAAAAACCTGAGTCCTTTAGCAATATTTAGGGACAAGCCCATCTCTCGTCATCTCTGAGATTTGTGGGATGAACTGATACTGAGTCAGACACAAGGGCAAGTTGAGGCAAAATATAATGAGTTTTATTTTATACACTTCCTGATCATCCACTCAATAGCAAGCCCTAGATACAAGGATAAATGAGATTCAATTCCTGACCGGCCCTTCCCTCAGCATCACAGAAATTTTCTGTAGCAAGAGACTTTCTCAGGTAGTTCTAACCACCAGAGACAAATTTTTTCCAACCGCAGACTGCCCTTCTATGGCATGAAGCCACTCAGGACTTCTAATCACTCATTCCATAGTTATGCCAGGCAGTCGTTTCTCCTTGGAATATGTCTCCTCCATCTGAAATACTCTCAGTTTCTTCCGTCATTCCCAATTTTCCCTCTACCATCTTGACTCCTCATCACTGAAAACATTCTAATTTGTTTATATTTTTAAGCATTACAACCAGAACTACATATACTATTTTAGGTCTAGCAATATTATTTTAAGGATCAGAAAACAGATACAATCAATTGAGCACTATTATAGGAAAATTTTCCTACGTTTGTTTCAGCTCTGGATCATACCAGCTTTGTGTGTTCCATTGATGACTCTTAATTAACTTACTTTTTCTTAAAAGTATGGAGACTCAACATAGCTTAAGTAATCATTTCTTTTGAGTTCATGAGTTACATAATTAGAAAATAAATACAAAGCACACATAAGGCACATGTGTGCCTTTCCATAAGCACACACCTTTTACCACTGTTCTCTAAGTTCCTCAGGTAATATAAATAGGGATTCAAAGGAAAGGGGTCAAATGGATAGAATATTACATTGCAGTATTGGTTACATGGCTTCCTATTTTTCATGATTTTTTTTAAAAAGGACTCATATAGCTTAAGAGATTTTATAAGTTTCCAAATTATTTTAAAAAAAAAGCTTCCTAAGTTTCTTTATACCAATTCTTTCCTTTCCAAACTCACCATAATCACTCATTTGGATGTCATTGTGTTACTAGTGGGGCAGAGAAATCACCTGTTGATGCACATTTACAATAGTCATGTTCTATCTCTCCAATACTACCGGGGCAGAAGACTGCAGATTAGTTCTTAAGCTAAACCTCACAAAGTACAGAACTCTAATTTTCAATAAAACAGGAAGACAAGTCTCCATCTTTTCCAACTGTACCTTTATTTATAAAAGGCTGTAAGTGGGCACTTGTCCTGGAGAGCAATATCTTTATCCTAGGGAGGATGCTCAAACAGCAGAGTGAAAAAAACAGAAGTCTCTTATGTAGGTAAGGGGACATCCAAAGCCATTCTGCCTCATTGAACTCTGACTAAAATTAGGCCAGTCCTGTCCCAGTTTAATTTGCAGACACAACACCCAGAGGATCTTGTTAAAACACGGATGCTTATTCCCTGCCTCTGGGGTCAGGCCTGAGAGTCTGCATTTTTAACAAACTTTTCTTCAGAAAAGCCATACCACTGGTCCAGAGAGCACACTTCATTGTTAAGGGATTAACAGAAAATTGGCAGATTTGGGATTTCCTACATTTGATTCTAATTGTATTTGAAGAGTAGACTACCATAGATTTCATTTGCTCAATAAACATGTATGGAGAATTTGCAACGTTCCAGGCACTGCTTTAGGTGATGGGAATTCAGCAGTGATTTTCTTCCCCCAATGCCCTTTAGGCTTTGGTTCAAGTAAGTGGGTCTCTACTTAAAGATCCCACTGCAGTAGGGCAAGCATTTCTAGCACAGCTTTGATACTAACATTAAGAGCAAGGACCTTGAGAATTAGAAAGATTTGGTTTTGAAAGCTCGCTGTCACTTAATCACCTTGCCATCCTGAGTAAATTAATCTCTGAGCCTCAATTTTCATATATATGATGAATAAAAAGGCATGATGTTTGTAAAG
Organism: Neofelis nebulosa; assembly: GCF_028018385.1. Lineage (NCBI taxonomy): Eukaryota > Metazoa > Chordata > Mammalia > Carnivora > Felidae > Neofelis > Neofelis nebulosa. The sequence goes on along the minus strand of NC_080798.1, from coordinate 37,345,528 downwards.
CATTGGTCCAGTGCCTGACATGAGTAGTATTCAAAAACAATGCCAATTATTATTACTCTTGTTCCAGTTCTGGCACTGAGCCACAGAACAAAGCACAACCTGCAGATGCAGACATACTTAGTGGTAATCTATGCAGGGCTGGGCAGAGAGGGACCCACAAATAGCGGGTGGAGGATCCTGAGAACAGGTCCTGAGAGTTATGCACTTCCCTATTCCAGAAATTATCGTGTGCATCAAAATAGATTTTTCTGTAATGACAAACATGCCCATATCTGAACTGAAGCCACTTTTACAGAGTCTAAATGCTGTACACAGGGTGGAATGAGACGTATAGAATGGGGTCAAGAAGTTACCAAATCATCCAATGAGATTTCATAGATAATATATGGTTCCAGGGGTACAAGCGACTTCTTACACTATGGATGAACTGCTATGGGGAGTGTAAACCTCAGAAGGGTAAGAAATGACCCTAAGAGCAGAGGGTGATACCAGAAAGAGGAAGGGAGAGAAGTGGCAGGGATCCCATCCCTAGAATTGGAGGAGAAAGGGACTTGGATATCAGGTTGTAATAATCCAGTTGCTGATTTGCCTACCAGCTGGAAGATCCTAAAAGTTGAACACAGGATCTGCAGAAATATGATCCAAAGGGAGGGACATGAGAGTCACGCAGGTGGGATGAGTGGTAAGTGAAATGTAACCCAGACTGGAGTGCTCAACAGTTATGCAAACTGGCCACTTGAATATGGAAGCAACTTGTTCTGTGCTAATGCTACAAGCTTGCACGAGACACATTCATTTTAAGAGTTATTAGAGGGGCGCCTGGGTGGCTCAGTCGGTTAAGTGTCCGACTTCAGCTCAGGTCATGATCTCGCGGTCCGTGGGTTTGAGCCCCACGTCGGGCTCTGTGCTGACAGCTCAGAGCCTGGAGCCTGTTTCAGATTCTGTGTCTCCCTCTTTCTCTGACCCTCCCCTGTTCATGCTCTCTCTCTGTCTCAAAAATAAATAAATGTTAAAAAAAATTTTAAAAAAGTTATTAGAATACCAAAGTAGAAAAGAGAAATACGTGGACAGACAAAAGCACAGGAAAAAATATAAGAAATTGAGGCAAATAAATGTCCATCTGTTATTTGAGAGGTCAGTTAGAAATCACAGTCTGGGGATAAGAACTGTGATAATTTCATGTAATTCTGAAATATTAGTGACATTTTCACAAGGCACATGTGTATGTGTCTAGGTGACCACAGGAAGGAAGGGCTAATAGACAGTATACTGGTCTGGTGCTAGGCCTGGAGGGCAGGAAAAGATGATGAATGAGTGAATGATCAAAGGATAGATATACCAGCTTTAGGGGAAAAAAATCAAGTTAAAAACTTGAGGACAGTAGGGAGAAACCCAGAAGCCATATTAAACCTGACAAAGAGGGCTAGCCATAGGGAGAGAGCCTCTATGGTTTTGAAAACTTTCACAGAGCGGAAAACCCTCACTGGGGAACTTGACAGACTACAGATCAGTAAGAAGGCCAAGCGTTATTGGCAGTAGCAATTAAAGATCCAGAAACTAGACTGGAAAAAACTTGCATTCATAAGAAGAATGAACTTCTGCTCTTGTTCTCATTTGCCTTTCTGATCTTACAGCGGAGCACAGCGTATGAAGGAATTTATGAGACCGTGGCCACATGGTAAAATGTCAGAGCGCTTGGCAACTGTCACTATGTGAAGGGGACTTCTCCCCTCACCCCGGCTCATTAGTCTTACCACAACAATATCTTGTGTACACTGGCATTTTGGAAACTTCGCCATTAGTCCTTTCTGATAATCACCCGAAGTGAATTACTGTTTCCTAGTGCAACTTTACCCTGACTTTTTCTTGTAAGCAGCCATGAATATATCAACATTAAATGGGTGGAATATGGAAAAGGTGACTTCACAATTTTTTTTGACTCTTCTGAAAATGTCATGTCCTCAGTTGGGAACATTTGAGAGGTCATTTTGCTTCCTGTCCCCATGCAGTAAACCACATCTATCTTTATATATGCCTTTTTCATAGTTTCACTTGGGCTTGGTCCAAACTAAAGTGGAGGTAGAGACATGACTCTCATAGTAAATTGTGGTCCAGGGAAGACACACGGATTGAATGAATGAGGTTGAGTAAGATATGTAAAATTGATTAATATAATGTACTTGAGTTTACTACGTAACAATTGCCTCTTTTCTTTCTCAGTGTTTACAGCCTACATTTTTAAAGCAACACCAAAGAAAATGTCATCCTCATTATAAAAAAAGAAACAAAATCTAGAGAAGATATCTGAAACGCAGTTACATTAAGTACATAAACAAGTGTGTTTTATTTCTTTTATTGTCTGCTCTTTAAAATTTTATTTCTGAACTCCAGGAAGATTCTTTCTTTGTGAGAAAAAAAAAAACTACCTAGGGATAATTTACCTAGGGGTGCCTCGGTGGCTCAGTTGGTTGAGTATCTGACTTAGGCCCAGGTCATGATCTCGTGGTTCATGAGTTTGATCCGTGCATTGGGCTCTGTGCTGACAGCTCAGGGCCTGGGAGCATGCTTCAGATTCTGTGTCTTCCTCTCTCTCTGCCCCTCCCCAGCTTGTCCTCTGTCTCTCTCTTTCTCTCTCTAAATTTTAAAAATCATTTAAAAAACTAAAAAAAAGGGGCGCCTGGGTGGCGCAGTCGGTTAAGCATCTGACTTCAGCCAGGTCACGATCTCGCGGTCCGAGAGTTCGAGCCCCGCGTCAGGCTCTGGGCTGATGGCTCGGAGCCTGGAGCCTGTTTCTGATTCTGTGTCTCCCTCTCTCTCTGCCCCTCCCCCGTTCATGCTCTGTCTCTCTCTGTCCCAAAAATAAATAAAAAACGTTGAAAAAAAATTAAAAAAAAAAACTAAAAAAAAAAAAAAATGACCCAGTGGCTAACCTAAGTTCTGTTGTCCCCAGCTATGGGAACAGAATGTCAAAATCAGAAACAACTTGTGCCATCAGGAATTTAGTTTTAATTGACTGGACAAACCCAAACCTCCTTTCTCCTCATCCTCCTCAAAGATGGACACAGGTTCAAGTCTTAATTTTTTAGACATCTTATGCTTATAAACTTGATATCCATAATTGCTATCAATTTAAAATATGTAAATAATTATGGTTTTAGTAGCACACATTTTGCATTATGCAAATTAGGACTGATGGATCCCTTTCACCTTTGTTTTTTGTTGTATCCTCTCACCAATAGAAATGAATGATGCAATCCCATTGTGCAGGTAAGAGGAATGGAGTTGCTTAAGGCCAAACAGCTACCGTGTAAACAATCTGAAGTTCAGGCAAAGAACTTGTCCAATGAGCTAAAAGTTGTCTCATACAATAGTTTAATTCTTCTCCAAAAAAGGGGCATAAAAATATTCATTTACAGATGAGAGGCAAAAAATTCAACAATAAAGTAACTGGCTCATTCAACTAATAATATTTAAAGGAGATGTACATTACACTTGCTTTCATTCCACACCTTAGGTTATTTTCTCTACATCATAGGGAGAGATGAGTACATTGCTTTTCAATGTACTTAGGAATGGGGGGAGGGGCGGGGCGGGGGGTAACATGAAGCAGTAGAATAGGTGGCTAAGAGTGCCAATGCTGGAATCAGACTTCCTTAATGAAAATGTCAGTTTCATCAGCTTGTCCTTGGGGTACTTTACTGAATTTGTCTATTTCAGCATTCTTGCCTATACAGTGGAACTCACTACAGATATCCTCACAGGGACATTATAAACAGCCAATGAACAACTACACGTAAGCTCTCAATGCAGTGTCTGCTGCATTGTATAGAGTCAACAAACGTTTGCAGTGAGAGGCATGAAGACAGTTATTCTTTCATTTTCCCTCTAGCATAATCTAGAATCTAGTACTATTTAGGTTTTAAGTCAGCACCTTTATTCAATAACTCTCCTTTGAAGGGCAACATGACAACCATATTGCACCTCTACTGTGTCCCTGAAAAAGTATTATCTCAGTGATTTGGAGAAAGGCCAGCATAACTAAATGACATTTGTTGAGAGAAATTTGTGTAGGAAGCAAAGATATGTTTACCAAACAGGGAGTGAAACATATTTCAGGGCTTCTCATCTACAGGTACCCATTATCTATAGAGAGACCAACACTGGAGTCACATGGTTGTGTTTTTATAAAATTGCCAAAGACATTTTAACCTCAATTAGTCAAGACCATTATTTCTTTCCTTCTCCAATCACTCTTTGCCTTTCTTCTCCCATGGGTTAGGAGTGACGTACCCTGTGGACATTTTGGGGTCTAGCTGACTGGAGAGTCTGCTGGGACTTTGTGGATTTAGCAGAATATATTCACATGGTTCAGTTGCTTTGTGTATCATAGTTATTGCTAGGTGTCACAATGTAGGGACTTCCAAAGATTTACCTATCTCCCACGGACCACAGCACCACACTGATGAGTGTAGTATCATGTACAAATATGTGATTTGGCCCCCGGCACCAGAATTATCTGATAGAAGAAAGAAAAAATATATATTTAAAATTTAAAGCTTGTCAATAGAATTTTTTTCCAACCCACACACATGTAACTTAAGAAGAAAAAGATTTGGTTCTCATTGAAGCCTAATCAAATTACAATTTTTATTCCATCAAGAGTATATTTGGCAATTCAAGAACAATAAATTAAAAAAATCAAACTTCCTTTTAAAGAGCCTGAAGTTGGGGCGCCTGGGTGGCTCAGTCGGTTAAGCGGCCGACTTCGGCTCGGGTCATGATCTTGCGGTCCGTGAGTTCGAGCCCCGAGTCGGGCTCTGTGCTGACAGCTCAGAGCCTGGAGCCTGTTTCAGATTCTGTGTCTCCCTCTCTCTCTGACCCTCCCCTGTTCATGCTCTGTCTCTCTCTGTCTCAAAAATAAATAAACGTTAAAAAAAATAAATAAATAAAGAGCCCGAAGTTAACTTTCTATTCACTCTACAAGAGAAAATAATCTAAAGCTATCATAAGATTATGCTGCCAAATAATTTAGGAGACAGAAAGTCTTAAGGTACTGTTTCAAGGAATTAATTTTAAAAATATGCTATTCTTTTGCATCATGTGATATTTGTAATTTTTAAAATTATATTCTGTTGTGATTTCTTTACTCATTCTAACTAAATATGGTATTTCATATAGATTTAAATTCATAAATTTGTATTTTTAATCTTAAAGAAGGCTCCATTCATATTGTAAAGCTTCAACACCTACAAACATGAATGTGTCTGATCTAGAATATCTTCCACGTATATAGAGATTTGGCTAAGTCTTTTCAAGTGTTTGAGAGTGAATTCTTGCTCAATCAACTTAGAGGCAACCAGAAATGCAGAAAAGGTAAACCCAAGGGGAAAGATGGCATCATGTTAGGTGTTCTGTTGTCTCTTTTTACTTTCCTTTTGGGCTCTTTGAACAATTTTACCTGAGGCTATATAGCAGAGCTCTGCAAGCTCAAAGAATGAATATCCTCCCTTGATTTGTCAGAGCTACCAGGGGCGCTCTTTGGGAGAAAGGAACAACATGAAGAAGAAACAAGTAAATACACGCACAAACTTGAATAGGCATCACAAGAATTCAAAAAGGGGTTGAAAGAGAAGCAGTAAAGAGAATCATTTGGGAATAAAGACACAGGAAATGTTTCTACTACTTAGAATAATGCTTCTATTAATCCCCCACCATCTTCATTTCCTGTACTTTTTTTTTAACATCTTCAACAAAAAATTCATGCAGTAAATGTGTGTTACATGGGAACTACGTGCCAGGATCTGAGCTATGTGTTGGGCTATCACATTAAGCAAAAATGAAGACCCTATATTCCAAAATTAATAAATTGAAATCCTCACTGCCACTGTGATGGTATTAGGGGATGGGGCCCTTTGGAGGTGATCACATAATGAAGGTGGAGCACACATGAAGAGATTAGTGCCCTTATAAAAGAGACCTAAACAGCATAAAGGAAGCTGGTCCTCATCATATCCCAAATCTGCCTGCACTTTGGTCTTGGACTTCCCAGCTTCCACAGCTATGAGAAATAAATGATTATTGTATAAAAAAAAAAGTAGGCCCTATACACACAGAACATATAGCAACAGTGAGAGATAATTAACACTATGCAAAAATCACACAGACACGAATTGCAAGACTGATATGTACTACAAGTGTGAGAGGGGTGCCTGGGTGGCTCAGTTGGTTAAGTGTCCAACTTAGGCTCAGGTCATGATGTTAAAATTCTTGAGTTTGAGTCCTGCAACAGGATCTCTGCTGTCAGCACAGAGCCCCCTTCAGACCCTCTGTCCCCCTCTCCCTTGGCCCCTCCTCCACTCACACATGTGTGCATGCTCTCTTTCTTTCAAAAACAAACATTTTTAAAAAAGGGTGAAAGAGTTAAAAGATAGACAGGCACATATGACCTAGCCAGATATGTCCAGACAGATCTCCCGGAGTGTATAATATTTAGCTAATTTTTAAAATATAAATTGAGGAAATAAAAGTTACGAATAAGCTACAGGATAAGAGGGAACGATGAATAATATTTCAGTCAGAAGAATATATGGGGCAAAGCCACAGAGCACGAGAGAAAGAAATCACAAGTCATATCTTAAAAAATGATTAATTTGTATATTAAGAAATGTAATTTTACAGAAAATATATTGTATCAGGTGGAAGAGTACCATCGTCATCATCACCACCATCATTACCATTTTTATTACTATCATTGCTACGATGTCCACAACCACCGATTTGAGCCCTATGTACCGGACACTATGCTGGTTTTCTCATTTAATCCTTATACAAACCTATGTTCATTCATTTCATCATTCATTCATTCATCCATTCAATACCTATATTTATTAAATACCCAACCTATACCGGCCATTCTGACAGGAATGCAATTAATATTTGGTGTTTGACAAAACAGATGTAGACTCTACTTCAATGGAACCTTAATTTATAATTAATATTAGCTTGATACATGTTACCTGCTAATTATTTGTATCTCATTTGACTCCGTGTCCTGAAATTACTCAATTATTATCTCATGGCTCATCTCTGGAGGGTGTCTCAAGCTCATCCGATGGGACAAATACATGTCAGCTTCAGGAAGGTTGGAAGGAGAAAGAGAGAATTGCTCAGGAATAGATCTGACTGAGAGAGTGCTCCTGGACACAAGGATCTTTGAGGGTGAGTACAGACTCTCAGAGGTGCTCATAGGCACTGCCACATGAAAGAAATCCTGCGGGTGCCTGGGTCTCCATCCACGAGCTCGTGAACTGACACACTGTGCCCTGGCCAGGGGTGGGGTATTCAGGAGTAGGATCTGCTTTATCCCTTTCCTGCAGGCTTGCCACTGCAGAGACCAACAATAGATGAGCATGTACTACAGATCTTTAAACCTCCCAGACAGGACATACATGGTAATTGGACTGGGGGTAGGCAAAAGACTTTTCCCTGATGAGACACAAACTCTGGTCAATCACCTACCAGACAGCGCATTGTGCTGCCAGCCTAGAGTAAGGTGTCATGTCCTACTCCAAGATGTCATAGGGCAGTGTGACCAACTCTGACATGCTGTGTCCATGCCCATGCACCTGACAGGGAAGAGAATGAAAGCAGTCATGGGCAGGAGAGAGAAGGAGGCTCAGTAGGCCTAGGGAACAGGGGGCAGGGAGGCAGGTGGTCAAGAAACCATCCCACAGCATTGCTGTGACATGATATTCTGTGTGAGCTAAAGTTCCAAGCCTGGGTACGTGCTCCATTGACCCATTGGATTTCACTTATAAAATACAAATTCAAAAGTAAAATTACTAGGAATTTCAAGTTGGCAAGTGCAGAACACTAAATCCCAAGTACAGGATCCTTCTAAATGTGAGGCCTTGTACAACTGCATTGGTCACATGCCCATGAAGCCAGCCCTGACTGTGAGGCAGAGAGTAATTATTTACAGAGGTTAGGAAGTTTTTCCTGAGAAGGTGAGACCTGAGTGATGAGACTGAATGTTTGTGTCCCCCAGTCCTCCAAATACATATGTTGAAACCTAATCCCCAAAATGATGGTGTTTGGGGGTGGGGAGCCTTTTGAGTGGTTAAGTCATGATGGCACTGGAGGAATGCTCTTACAAGATACCTCAGAGAGCTCCCTTACCTCTTCCATCACGCAGAAAGAGCACAGTGAAAAGATGGCCATCTATAAACCAGGAAGTAGGCTCTCACACACCGTATCTGCTGGCATCTTGATCTTGGAATCCCCAACCTCCAAAACTGTGAGAAAAAAAAATAATACTTGTTGTTTATAAGCCATTCACTGTATGGTAGATATTTTTAGCAGCTCAAATGGACTAAGATACCTCTTCCCCTTTTTTAAGATTGAGTAAGTGAATTAGCCTGTGTGTGACAAAAATCCCCATTAGCCAGATTCCAAACTCTTTGTTTTTAACCAGTGCTGTATTTCTGCTTTTACTTGGGAAGGCTGTGTTTTTCCTATAGAAAGAAACCAAGGATAGTTTTTTATAAAACCAGGGGTAAGTTTGTCAAAAAGCTGCAGTTATACTTCGTAGCTCAATGAAAATAAAAGAACAAAACAAAAACAAAAAATCTGAACACCAAAAAACCATATGACTTACATATAAATTATGAAAGGATCTCTGCAATCAACTTAATTAACATGCTCAAAGTTTTGTGCATGTGTTTGTGTACTGTGTATGGTGTGTGTGTGTGTGTGTGTGTGTGTGTGTTCACGCACGTGTGTGTGTATGTGTGTGATAATATTTAACTTAAGATCTTTTTGGCAGATTTCAAGTACAAATCAAGTATAAAACACAGTATTCTTAACTATTGTTACTTCCTGTACATGTAGAATGTAATCTTGCCCAACTGAAATTTTGTACCCTTTGGCCAACGTCACCCCATTTCCCTCTCTCCCAGTCTCTAGGCACATCAATCTGTTTTCCCTTTCTATGAGATTGGTTTTTTAAAGATTCTACAGGGGCATTTGGGTGGCTCTGTCAGTTGCGCGTCCAACTCTTGATTTCGGCTCGGGTCACGATCATATGGTTCATGAGATTGAGCCCCACATCAGGCTCTGTGCTGACAGTGCATAGTCTTCTTAGGATTCTCTCTCTCACCCTCTCTCTCTGCCCCTCCCTTGTAATAAACTTAAAAAAAAATAAAAATAAAGACTCTACATATAAGAGAAATCATACAGTGTTTGTCTTTCTCTGACTTAGTATTAATGCCCTCTAGCTCCATCCATGTTATCACATAGATGTGATATTCCTTTTCTTCTTAGGACAGAATAACATTCCCCTGTATATGTAATCTAATACTATACTATATTTTCTTTATCTACTCTTCTGGCAAGGGAAATTTAGGTTATTTCTATATCTTGGCTATTATGAGTAATGCTTTGATGAATATGGGAGTGAAAATATCTCTTTATCATCTTGTTTTCAGTTCCTTTTGGATATGTGCCCAGAAGTGGGGTTACCAGATCATAGAGTAGTTCTATTTTTTATTTTTTCACTTTTTAAATTTATTTTGAGAGAGTGTACGTGCATAAGCGGGGGAGGGGCAGAGAGAGATGGAGAATCCCAAGCAGGTTTTGCACTGTCAGCACAGAGCCCAAGGCAGGAGCCGATCCCAAGAACCATAAGATCTAGACCTGAGCCGAAATCAAGAGCCAGATGCTTAACCAACTGAGCCACCCAGGTGACCCTCTATATTTCATTTTTTGAGGAATCTCCACACTGTTTTCTGAAATAGCTCTACTAATTTGTATTCCCACCAGCAGTGTACAAGAATTCCCTCTTCCATACTTCCTGACCATCACTATTTCTCTTTGTCCTTTTAATAACAGTCATCCTTACACATGTGAAGTGCTATCTCATTGCGGCTTTGATTTGCATTTCCCGGATGATTAGAAATGCTGAGGGGTGCCTGGATGGCTCAGTCGGTTGAGCCTCCGGTTTCAGCTCAGGTCATGATCTCACGGTTCATGAGTTCCGGCCCGCATCAGGCTCTGTGCTGACAGCCCAGAGCCTGGAGCCTGCTTCTGATTCTGTGTCTCCCCCTCTCTCTGTCCCTCCCCCACAAGCACTCTGTCTCTCTCTCTCCTCTCAAAAATAAAGAAAACTAAAAAAATAAATAAGTAAAAAAGAAATGTTGAACACTTTTTCATGTATGGTAGCCATTTGAACTTATTTTGAAAGTGTTTATTTAAGTACTTTGCCCATTTTTAATGAGATCATTTGTATTTTTGGTATTGAATTGTATGAGTTCTTTATATTTGGAGATTAACCCCTTATAGTTTACAAATATTTGTTCTCATTCCATAAGTTGCGTTTTCATTTGCTGTTTTCTTTCTCTGAAGCAGCTTTTTACTTTGATGTAATCCAACGTGTCTATTTTTGCTTTTGTTGCCTGTGCTTTTGGTATTATATCAAGAAATTATTGCCAAGACCAGTGTTAAGATTTTCTCTGTTTTTTTTTTATTGTTGTTGTTGTTTTGTTGTTGTTGCTGCTGCTGCTGCTGCTGTTGTTGTTGTTGTTGTTTCAGGAGTTTTATGGTTTCAGGTTACGCTTAATCCTTTAATCCATTTTGAAATGAATTTTGTGTGTGTGAGACCAGTACAATTTCAACTTTTTGCATATGGATATCTAGTTTACCTAACACCATTTACTGAAAAGACTATCCTTGGGGCGCCTGGGTGGCTCAGTCGGTTAAGCATCTGACTTTGACTCAGGTCACGATATCACGGTCTGTGAGTTCGAGCCCCGCGTTGGGCTCTGGGCTGATGGCTCAGAGCCTGGAGCCTGTTTCCAATTCTGTGTCTCCCTCTCTCTCTGCCCTTCCCCCGTTCATGCTCTGTCTCTCTCTGTCTCAAAAATGAATAAACGTTAAAAAAATTTAAAAAAAAACACTATCCATTCTGCATTGTGTGTATTCCTCCTTGAGGATCAGTTGACTGTAAATGTATAGGTTTACTTCTGAATTCTCTTTTCTGTTCCATTGGTTTATTTATCTGCTTTTATACCAGTACCATATTGTTTTGATTACTGTAACTTTATAATACCATTTGAAGTCAGAAAGTGTAGTGCATCTAGCTTTGTTCTTCTTGATCAAGGTTGCTTTGCTATCTGAGGTCTTTTGTGTCTCCATATGAATTTTAAGGTTGTTTTTTTCTATTTATGTGAAAACCTCAATAAAACTGTTTTTTAAAAAAATGGACATATAACTTTTTCTATTTATGTGAAAAATTCAATAAAACTGTTTTTAAAAAAGAAAATAGAAATAGAAAATAGAAAATAGAAAAAATTAACTTTTTGTAATAAAAAACAACTACAACAAAACCCATAGGCAAATAATGCTCTTTTGCTTAAGTATCGTCCTTGATTTCCAGTCACCAGAGCTTGAACAAAGACATTTCAAGTTTCTGATTCTTGTTTTAGCCTTAATTCCTTCCATTTCTCTTCTTATCCTAATACTCTAAAATTGGGGAGTTAACAATATTTATAGTTGTCTAAACCTACCATGCCATTCCACATAGGTTTTGAATCTTTGTACATGATGTTTCTCATCCATTCAATGGCCTATTCCCAGTCTTTACACCTAAAAATCAATAAGGATATATTCAAAGTCCAGCCCAGAAGTCAACTTACTTCTCTGGAAATACACTACTTACCTGTAAGAGATATTATGTTCTTCTTACTGTGTAATACCAAGGTATTTATTCTTTTTTTTTTCAACGTTTTTTATTTATTTTTGGGACAGAGAGAGACAGAGCATAAACGGGGGAGGGGCAGAGAGAGAGGGAGACACAGAATCGGAAACAGGCTCCAGGCTCCGAGCCATCAGCCCAGAGCCTGACGTGGGGCTCGAACTCACGGACCGCGAGATCTTGACCTGGCTGAAGTCGGACGCTTAACCGACTGCGCCCCCCAGGCGCCCCCCAAGGTATTTATTCTTGAGCTCACTGCCTCTATTGACTATTTGTTCATACCAGTCTTTCCCATGACACTAAAAATCCTTATGTGCATGAATCACATAAACTTCATGTTTATAGGGTTAACATTGTGCTTAATTCATAATAGGTATTCATTTCATGCTAATTGATTTATGTTCTGCCCATAGGATATTTTACCTGTCACGTCCCTCTGCCTGAAGAGCCAGTAGCTCATGTAAAAAAAGTTTTCCTAACCAACTCTATAAAAATGTATCAGACAGGCCATATTTTTACAGTTGAACAGGGGAACAAATAAGGAAATGTCTCTGTCTGTAGGCCATTCTGATGTTGAATTTTCTTGCCAGCAATGTTCCCAATTAATGTTTAAGAAAAACCATTTGTTTTAGACAATCATTCAATGATATGTTTTGTTTTGTAAAAGAACAGCATTTGACTGTATCAAGACAGAAACAGACAGACCGAAGACAATAAAAGAGTTTTCTTTTTACTGTCTATTTTCGAATATAAAATATACATGAAGGGTAGTTTTTGAGGTCTGCTTGTTTTTCTGTATAGTTATTATGCCCATTAGGCACCCAGGAAAACAAACAGGATGCACAACTAAAATACTGCAGAAAAAGAAAAGCCCAAGAATCTAGCAAAAATACGGTGTTTAAACTAATATATCTTATTTTATCCACAACATATATACTCTTGTTAATATAATATTTTATGAATATAAAAAATATAACTATATAAATGTGTGTGTGCTTCCATTGTGACAGGCACAATTAGTTTGTATACAGAAGCTCATTTATTCCTCACAACCATCTTGTAAGGTCAATGTTATTATTTCACAAAGGTAAGATTCAAGCTTAGAAACAGATTAAAAGATTTAAATTTTGATTTTCTGGATCTCAAAGCTGATGCTGTTGGTCTACTAAATACTAAAACCAAAATGATAATATCAAAAACAATAAAACAATCTTAAAGCACTGATTGAGCCCTCATCATACACTCATTCTTAGTGCTATAGACGCATGATACAATTAAATTCTCACCCCTACTCTATTAACCTGTTCTCCCCATTTGACAGAAGCCCAGAGAATATAGTAGGCACACGGACTACACTGTTTTCACATCATGGCACTGAAGTTATAAGAACTCTAGTTCCTAAAATCTATGTTTCAGAGTCATTCATGTGTGTAACAGTCTATACGTAATATCTATACACTTAGAAATACCCAGGTAAATATCAATTAAGAGTCAAATTTAAACTTTTTAGAGACAATGTGCTTGACAGATGTTATCACTATGTCAAAATAGCAGAAGTGGACATCAGTTTTATCACTATCTGTGATAAACAAGCAAGAAATTAATGGAGTAAGGACTACTGAATCACACAACACTATTCATTCCTTTAACTAGATGGCTCAAGGCTTTAGTCTAACATTCCTGTTCGATTTCTATTTTTTGTTCTTTTCATTCTTATGTTAGTTTTGATCTGGTTTGCCTTTCTTTTTCCTTCGCATCAGTCATCTTTCCTCATTATAAAAATATGACAGAGTCTACTACTGCTCTTTCTAATAAGTTCTATGCTTGGAAATCAGAAAGTCAAACCTGTCCTCTTAACCTATGGAAAGGATATTTACTTGGATAGTCACTATGCATCAATATATAGGAGACATAATGTTAAGCTAAAAGCCAGTGAAGAAGTCCCCACCTTTATAAAATAAGAGTCTAATCTAGGAGGCAATTAAAGAGAGAAGTTGTACACAGGAATGATAGCTATGATAAGTAAAAATTATAAAGATGATATGAATGTATATGGTAGAGGAAACTGACCTAACTATGGGAATGTGTCGAAAGAAACAGTTATTATTAAAGTGACGGTTATTCACACAGTCATACATAATGATCATAATTTTGAAGACCTATTTCCCAATACCTGGTCCAGAAAAGTGAGAAGCAAAGAATATATTACTACTTTTGTACCATCCTTTTCTGGTCTATTGTTCAGCACGACAGTGGCCCACCTTCATGTTCCATAACTATTCTCAGCCTTTATATAATTACATGTTAACAAAAAATATATTCCATAATTAAAGTTCTATCGTTTATGAGAATTATGTTACATTTGAATGCTAGATAGATGGAGAATATACACTCAGGCTCACTTTTCTCCTCTACACTTTCCTCTCTACTTTTTCTTGTTCTTCCCAGTGAAAATCAATGTATCACCATTAAAAGTGCAGGTTCTAGAGACAACACAGCTGGATAAACAGCTTGGTTCTATTCTGTAGAATTTGTGTGAACTTGGGTACATATTTAATTTCTCTGTGCATGAGTTTGCCTATATACAAGGAAGGGATACAAGTTGTAACTTCCTTCTCAGGGTGTTGTTGGGATAAAATGAAAAGGCTCCTGGCACATAGTAACTGTTCTATACATATTAGCTGTCATCACTGACAGGATTTAAGCATACTTGCTGGATCCTGTTAGCTTTTACTGTGCATCCTATAGGCCCAGCTAACCTCCTCTAATTCTTCTTTGGGTATTCTTGTTGCTTAGTTTCATTCTCAGATTTAGCACAGGCTTCTTGAGACTAGAACCATCATCTTATTTTTAGAACCACATGCATCCCCCAGAAACTTAAGACTTTGTGACAGACTCTGTCACTCAGTCTCTCATTTTCATTTATTTCCTCACTTTTTATGTCAGCTCATATGCTCTAGTGGTCAAGGAACTTAGTTCAGGTATGGCATTCTCCTCCTTGAATAGCTTTGGATGATAAATACATGAGGTAGTATCAAAGGAATAGAAATCATGCCAGTGAGTTCTACATTCCCACAAATGGTCTGCTTTCACATGATACAGATTCAAAGTACTTGAGAACCACAAGTAAAAATCACTCTTTGGGTACAGAAAACTACAAATGTAAAGATTTAGTTTTGAAACATATGTACCTGAGAGGTTTGTGCATGTGCTTTGTTTTGGATTTTCTCATCTTGTAATCTGCATTGTTTGTGCTGACAATTCCTTCTGAAAGGGATCATGAGTGACTAACAGCTGGAAGAAAGAGAAGAAAGCAAACAGCTTGTAGGCAAATGCACAAAAAAATCTGGGCTTCTTCTAAAATGGCATGCACAAGCTTGTAACTATTTAAGTCTCAATATCTCTACGTGGAAGTTCATCCTGCTATAAACAAGAAAATAGAATTTTTTTAAAAAACACAAAAATCTTGACTTTGTTTATGGGAAACCATGTTCCCTGTTCTCTATTATAAAACCTCAGGGATAAAAGGGACGTGAAAAGAGTGTGAAGTCTAAACTCTTTTTAGACACTTGTGCATTTTATATATACCACAATGATTTGAGACAAGCAAGGATGGTGAGAAGATGGAAGGGGGTAGAAGAAATAAAAAATCGGACTGAGTTAGAGAGGGGTAGTGGTTTGGATGTTATCAGGTACCTGATGATTGGCTGATACATGGCTTCTGTCTTCGGGGAATGACCGGGAGTCCATTATTATCATTATATAATACAAACGAGGATCAGGACTTATCGAATGCCTACTGTGTGAGAAGCACTATGGTATGTGGTGCAGTCACAAAAGCTTCTTCAAGTCCCACAAAGATGCAATAAGACAGATACTAGCATTATTATTATTTTATACACAGGAATACTGAAGCATAAATTAAGTAACCTCACCAAGGTCAAACACTCATCAGAGAGCTGTGATTAAAAGCCAGGCTGTCTTACTCCAGGCCCTTGTCCTTAATCATCATGCACCATCCTCTCCAAAAGCATGTGAACTGCAGTACTTTGAACACTGATGTGCATACACTATAAACAGACTCCCAGATTCCACAGGAATAAAATTCTCACCACCTGGTCCAGAAATGTAAGCATTTACCAGATTGCAAATAACTTCTTAAAAGGATGCTAGGAGCAATAACAATACCCTTCTACTTATATTTTGTCTTAAGTAATTTAGCTGTTGGTGTCCCTGGAGAAAAGACTATGCTTGCAATTGTAACCAATATACATTATTTATCAAGGTACACGATTTATAATCAGAAGTTCCTTAAATTATACAAAGTGTTATACCTGAACCAAGATACAATTTGTGTATAGAAGCTTCTTCAAATATAAAATCTCATTCAAAAACATATGAGAATTTTCCAAACAAATAAAACAACATTGTAAGTATTACACTGTGACTAATCACCTCTTTTATTCATATTTTGCACGCTTGCTAAAGATAGCTTTATCTTTGATAAACTTAAGATTTACAGGGGTAACAGATGAACAATTAGAAGATACTTCTGTAAGTGAGTAACAGAGTATGTACTTAGTAATGATTAAAAAGAAATAGTTACCAATATTTTTTTTTTATCTTTCAGGCATCAGTGCCATATAAATTGCTTTAAACTATTACATTAATACACTTGGTAGCACGATGATGTCATCGGTACTCTGGGATTCCTGGGAAAGAAAGGTCTTTGTAAAAGACTAAAGTGTAGAAGAGTTCATAGAAGGCTTTAGAAAAGATGCTGCTAGATCTAGAAGGTGAGGAGAATAAAACACAAGAATCAGAAAGGAGCTTCCAGGAGAACAACATATGCAAAGAAGCTCAGAGGTGTGGGAGAATAAGGGGTGACCAGTAAACAGAAATTGTAGCTATAAACTTGGAGGTTGTATATGCCATCCTAGAGAGCATAAATGTTACACTGAAGATAATGAAGAGACAGTAATTTGGTGTCTGCATTTTGGAAAGATCTCCTCGGAAGATAAATCTACCAAGTACACAATTGATATGGAGGAACCAAATGATGCAACTCTGAGACAGAAAGTTATTGCTGTATCTCTATATATGTCTTTTTTCCTAGATTACATTTCTTTTGTAAATCAAGAAGCAGCACAGAATGAAGGCATCAGAGCCAAAGGTCTTCAAGGCCTAGTTTTAAATTACTATGGCTTGGGGCGCCTGGGTCGCTTAGTCAATTGAGCGTCTGACTTCAGCTCAGGTCATGATCTCGCAGACCGTGGGTTCAAGCCCTGTGTAGGTCCTTGTGCTGACAGCTCAGAGCCTGGAGCCTGCTTCGGATTCAGTGTCTCCCTCTCTCTCTGCCCCTCCCCGCTCATGCTCTGTCTTTCTCACTCTCAAAAAATGAATAAATGTTAAAAAAAATTAAAAATAAATAAAAAAATGAAAAATACATTACTATGGCTAATACGTTAAGAGACAGACACTGGTTTAATATATGACCTAGTATTTATTTATTTTAATTGAGACTACTTTATATACAGTAAAATGTTCACATCTTAAGCAGATGTTTTATATTTCTATGTATGCATTCAAGATGCCATTGGGAAAATGTGTATAACATTCTGTTCATCAGAAGAAGTGATAGATATATGAATTAATTAAAATTACAGGGCGCCTGGGTGGCTCAGTCAGTTAAGCGTCTGACTTTGGCTCAGGTCATGATCTTGCAGTTTTGTGAGTTTGAGCCCAGTGTCAGGCTCTGTGCTGACAGCTCAGAGCCTGGAGCCTGCTTCAGATTCTGTGTCTCCCTCTCTCTCTCTCTCTCTCTCTCTGCCCCTCTCCTGTTCATGCTGTCTGTCTGTCTGTCTGTCTCTCTCTCTCTCTCGCAAAAATAAACATTAAAGAAAAAAATGTTAATTCAAAATTATTTTTATGGTCTATTTATCACGTCCCACATATAAGCTCATGGAATCAGTTCTATGGAAAACAGAGAGTTTACTTATATGTGGTAGGGAAAGCTTGTCAAATAAAACTCAGTTGAAGCCGCAAAGTGCTAAGTGTCATGAACAAGCATAAGGGAAGTTCCATGGTTGTTGAAAACAAACACACTGCATCGTTTTCATTTTTGGAGAACAAAAATCCATTCTGGGAGCTATGGGTATTTGAATTGCAACTTAAGTATTTAGCAGCATTTAAATCAACAGAATACCAAGAAGACTAAAATTTTCAGTCACAAAAACAATGACAGGGGCGCCTGGGTGGCTCAGTGTGTTGAGCGTCCAACTTCGGCTCAGGCCATGATCTCATGGTCCGTGAGTTCAAGCTCTGCGTGGGGCTCTGTGCTGACAGCTCAGAGCCTGCTTCAGTTTCTGTGTCTCCTTCTCTCTCTGCCCCTCCCCCCTCACGCTCTGTCTCTTTCTCTGTCAAAAATAAATAAACATTAAAAAAATTAAAAAGAAACTGATATATTTCAGTTCTCTATGCTTCAGAGAACCAAAACATTGATGTCAGGGCAAGCTTTTCCTCAAGGTCGCTGGTGATTAATGTAAGATACCTAATGGATAGGAGGAACCCTGTGTGAACATCATACAAAAAATACAGATATATTTTTGGAAATACACATAATCACCACAAATATTATAAAGATTTAATAATTAATTTAGAACTAAAATAATAATTATTAAAACAATGTACCTTTATATGCATTAACTATTTATGGTATTTGTTTTGGAAATTCCAACCAAAAACATTGATTGCACAGCTAATCTCTGTTAATGTCTGACCTGCTTGTGTCAGAGGGATTAAAAAAAAGACTTAAGTAAATTAGTCATATCCCACTTTTATATCCTTGAGCCTTGGCAAGGGAGCCTTAAAACCCTCTTATTTTAGTGTGTGACAATAAATTCTTGGCATTTTTGGCTTCTGTAAGTGTAGGTTTAGAATCTCTATGGTCTCTTGATAGTTCAGTTTTCATATTACTACTACTAAATCTGATTTGGAGTACTCCATTAGTGAAGAAAATTTATTAATTTGAAGGGAGAATACACATATGTTTAAATGAATAAATAATTTATATTTCCTTTAAAGGAGATAAAAAATATCATTGAGTATTTTCATCTTTTACTTTTTTTATAAAGTAGGTAACTTTTGACACAAACAGGTTTGAGCAGACTCCAGTATCTGAAATACTGTGAAAGATATTTTATAAACTATTCCAGTGCCATATATTCTAATTAACAACCCTGAAATTCAATAAACAAATCTCCGTTTGGTATTGCAACTATTCAAATATTTCTAAAAATGTATAATTTATTAGAGTATTGGCTTCTGTTTTTCCATATCATCTTTGCTAGAATTACTAATAACTTCCATGATCTAGAAACTCCAGCTCCTGAGTTCAGTTGTATTAGATCAGAGATAATAGTGTAAGTTTAGCTTCATTGATGAAATAGGACTTAATTTCAATCTTGTTCTCTTAGATTTGGTACTTGATGGCACTAATCACACCATCTGAGCTTAATCCTTATAAGTAGACTTCTTCTTTCTCAGGTGTGCTGCCTAGCACTACACTTACATGAACTTGGACACCAGATTTTTATTGCTTTAATCTAAAAACCATAAACTGACCTTGAGGTATCCCTCCCTTGAGGACTATATTGTCTTTTCCATGCCCACTATATGTGAGAAAATGTCACCTGGATACCATCCCCATGGCCATCAGTCAGTTTTCACCTATTCCTTATGGATGTTGAATTATGAGCCTTGGTTATTCTCACCTCCTTGTGTCCATGGTTTATACCACATGATTTTACAACCCCTTTCACTAGAGGAAAAAATGTACTTTTCTGCAACTTTAATTTAGACTCAGCATAATGGTTTAAAAGAGACACAAATCTTTGATGTTCTAAGTGTCCATTGATAGATGAATGAATAAGAAAGATGTGGTGTATACACACACACACACACACACACACACACACACACAAATATTATGCAGCCATTAAAAAAATGAGATCTTGCCATTTGTGACAACATGGATGGACCTAGAGGGTATTATGCTAAGTGAAATAAGTAACACTGGGAAAGACAAAGACCATATAATTTCATTTATGTGGAATCTAAAACAAAACAAAACAAAACAAATGAATAAACAAAGCAAAAAGCAGAATGAGACTTATACCTACAGAGAACAAGCTGATGGTTGTCAGTGGGAAGAGAATTGGAGGAGGGAAAATCAGTGAAAGGAGTGGAAGATACAGGCTTCCAGTATGAAATCAGTAAGTCACAGAAATAAAAGGCACAACCCGGGGAATATAGTCAATGATATTGTAATAGCAATGTATGGTGACAGATGGTATCTACTCTTGTGGTGAGCACAGCATATTTAGAGAAGTTTAATCACTATATTGTACACCAGATACTAATGTAACATTGTGTGTCAACTCTACTCAAATAAAAAAAAAAATAAAACTTTGACCCTCCTTTCATCAAGAGGCAGGGGCTAATTCCTTTACTCTGGAATGTGAACCAGCCCTAGTGGCTAGTTTGTAACTAACAGAAAATATTATAAGGTACACCGGGTAGCTTCTCAGGCCACATCATTAGAAGTCATACAACTCCTGCCTGGTTTTCTGAAACACTTGTTTAAAAAACCCTGAGTCACCATGTAAGGAGTCTAATGAACCCAAAGCTGGAAAGGCCAAGTTTAGGCAATCTGTTCAACAGTCTCAGCTGATTGTGCTATCCAGCCATCCCAACCCAGACCAGACATATGAGTGAAGAAGTAATCTTGGAAGGGGATTCTCCAGACCAACTGGTCAAGTCATTATCCATTTCAATAATCTTAGGTGAGGACCAGATGTCATAGAATAGAAAAGAGCCAGTCATACTGTGCCTTTCCCAAATACTTAGCCAACAGAATCTGAGAGAACAACAAAATAGTTATTTTGCACCAGAGATTTTGGGTTTAACTTGTTTCACAGCAATTTGTAACTAGAAAACTAGCTAGTCACTTTGGATGATAAGATATGGGTAGAAGTGACTGTGTGCCATTTATAAGCCCAGACCTCAAGAGGTCTTACTAATTACATCTTTACCTCCAGCCCCTCTTGGGCATCTGTCATTGCTAGAATAAGACCATACTCTGGCTAACCTGATATTCCATGGGATATGTAAATATGCAGGCCAAGTCTGTGTCCACCATAGAGTGAGGAGCTAGGTCCAGCTGTCCCCATAGTTTGAAGCACAGCCACCCAACCACATCCAGACTAGTTGCCTGTAAACCACCAGGCAACTTACAGATTCATGACCAAGTATATAAATAGTTGTTTGAAACCACCTATTTTGGGGGTAGTCAATTATATAGCAAGAGTGGTCCAAAACACCCCAAAATTCATTCTGTTACTAATCACAATTGTTAGATTGTTTCCCATCAAATAACAAGGCAAATCATATCCTTTTTTATTTTGTACTTTGGATTTTTGGAACTTCCACTCAGGTGCTCACTCATCTTGTTGTATGTGCTCATAGTCCTAGAAGTTCATTCCCATAGTTGACTTCAGTTATGAAAGAGAATCAATGTTTGGGGAGTACAGATTTGTGTGTAACCAAAATAATTAAAGAATGGGCTTTCTTTCATATCTCCCATTTTGGCATTTCTAGTCTCCTCTTTCACACCCTTAACTTTAAACAAGTTATTTCCCAATGATTTCTGAGTCTTCAAGCCTCTTTTATAAGTATTCACTGTGCTTTCTTCAAAAGACAGAGATTATCTTTCTGTTTATTTTTCTTTTCAAGCCTATAAATGCACAAATGCATTGCATAGTTCTAAATCAATCAATCAATCAATCAATCTCTCTCTTTCTTTTCCTCCCCTTCCTCCACCATGATGGGAGCATTTCAGGATTATTTTCTTGACCATCTGTTCCTCAGAAAATGATGGCGGCCACAAAGTTCAGAGTTATACAGACATGCGGGATGATGGCATCAGTATTTCTTGCTCACACACAGTCCCCAAAAGCTCAAAACTGCATTTACCAGTAAATTCCAATTGCAAAAGCCAGATGGAGAACTGAAATGTGATGGAGCAAGATGCTTAATTCCATTTCAAATGTTTAATGACTTGCCATTTGTAGATAAAAGATTAGAAAATTAACGTAAGGTACCGAAGTCAGGAAATGTGGGAACATTAGGATAGAATCTGTAGATAAATTTTTATAAATGCCTAGAGTGTCTGAAAGAAATATCATCAACATTATAAAATGGAAATTCTGGGAAAGATCTTTGAGAATACCTATTGAATTTTATAGATGAAGAAAAAGAGTCAAGGTTAAAATGCTTCAAATGCTTCACGATTCTACTCAATTCAATTAAATGGCGGAGTGGAGGGGGGGTTCTAAAGTAGACATTACAGGAAAAATTTCCCCCCTAAATTCCATTATTAAGAGGTAGAAAGAAAGAGAGACAGGAGAAAGAATGGTAGTGCCAGGAGAGAAGAGAATAGTAAAGAATGAAGTAGAAACGTAATGCTATTAATCAAAGGAGAAAGGAAACTGCATGAGGGGGCCTGTGCCTGCAGAGAAGGAGGGTAGGAACCTAAGA
This sequence comes from Neofelis nebulosa, assembly GCF_028018385.1. NCBI lineage: Eukaryota > Metazoa > Chordata > Mammalia > Carnivora > Felidae > Neofelis > Neofelis nebulosa. The sequence continues at coordinate 37,323,183 of NC_080798.1, read as the reverse complement.
ACTGGACTTTTTTGCCTGTCACTGGGTGTCTTATTTTATTCTCTAATAATTTTATTGAAAATTAAGCTATTCAACTTAAATTACAATGGGTGGGGGGAGGCCATAAGACAAAAAATTACTTTTCCAGAATCTTAATTCTAAATTAGGCCACCCCAATGCCAAGATTCATGACCTTCTTTTTACTACATCATACCAACTCTGGAACAGAAAAGAAGGGAAATGGGCAAAGGAGATCTGCTGGAAGACATGAGAATAGAATTGGATGCTTACAGGTCAACAAAGTGGAATCCAATATTTTGCTCCACTATTTATCTGCTGTTTCACCTTGAGGAGCTTATTTCCCCATAGTGTGCCTCTATTTTCCCATCTCTCAAAGGAGGAATATTTTAAGGACTGAATGGTATAACTGGTTAAAGCAACTGGCATGTTTTAAACACTTTTTGGATGTACAGATGCTTAGATAGGTTTCAATGGTACACAGGACTAGGATAGAGAGAAAACTTTGCTCAAAATAGACAAAATCAGCCAACAAACCAAACCAAACCAAAACCAAAAAACAAACAAGAAACTACAAAGTATTTTTTGTTTCAAGTTTTTACTTAAATTCTAGTTAGCTAACATATAGTGTAATATTAGTTTCAGAAGTAGAATTATGATTCATCATTTACAAATTATACCCAGTGTTCATCACAAGGGCCCTCCCTAATACCCATCACTCATTTACTCATCCCTCATCCTACCTCCCCTCCAGCAACCTTCAGTGTTTTCTCTATAGTTAAAAGTCTGTTTTATGGTTTGCCTTTCTTTTTTCCTGCCATGTTCAACCGTTTTGTTTCTTAAATTTCATGTATGAATGAAATCATTTGGTATTTGTCTTTCTCTGACTTATTATGTTTAGCATAATACACTCCACCTCCATCCACATCATTACAAATGGTAAGACTGCATTATTTTTTATGGCTGAGTAATATTCCATTGTATAATTTTGTGTGTGTGTGTGTGTGTGTGTGTGTGTGTGTGTGTGTGTTCTTCTTTTCCCATCCATCAGTCATCAGTCGATGGACACTTGGACTCTTTCCACAGTTTGGCTATTCTTGATAATGTTGCTATAAACATCTGAGTACATGTGCCCTTTTAATCAGTATTTTTGTATCCTTTGGGTAAATGCCTAGTAGTGCAATTGCTTGACTGTAAGGTAGTTCTATTTTTAAACTTTTGAGGAACTTCCATACTGTTTTCCAGAGTGGTTGCAGTAATCACCATTCCCATCGACAGTGTAAGAGGGTTCCCCTTCGTCCACACCTTCACAAACATCTGTTGTTTTCTGTGTTGTTGATTTTAGCCATTCTGACAGGTGTGAAGTGATATATAACTGTAGTTTTGATTTGCATTTCACTGATGATTGATGTTGAGCATTTTTTCATGTGTCCCTTAGCCATCTGTACATCTTCTTTGGGAAAAATGTTCATTTCTTCTGCCCATTTCTTAACTGGATTATTTGTTTTGGAAAGTTGAGTTTGATAAGTCTTTATAAATTTTGGATACTAACCCTTTATCAGATATGTCATTTGTAAATATTTTCTCCTATTCTGTAGGTAGCCTTTTAGTTTTGTTGATTATTTCCTTTACTATGCAGAAGATTTTGATTTTTATGAGGTCTCAATAGTTCATTTCTGCTTTTGTTTCCCTTGCCTCCAGAGACTGGTCTAGTAAGAAGTTCCTACAGCTGAGGTAAAGCGGTTGCTGCCTCTGTTCTCCTCTAGGATTTTGATGGCTTCCTGTCTCACATTTAGGTCTTTCATCCATTTTGAGTGTGTTTTTTGTATGGTATAAGAAAGTGGTCCAGGTTCATTCTTCTGCATATCACTGTCCAGTTTTCCCAACACTTTTTGTTGAAGAGACTGTCATTTTTCCATTGGATAGTCTTTCCTGCTTTGTCAAAGATTAGTTGACCAAAGAGTTATGGGTCCATTTCTGGATTTTCTATTCTGTTCCAATGGTCTAGGTGTCTGTTTTTGTGCCAGTACAATACTTGATGACTACAGTTTTGTAATATAGCTTCAAGTCCAAAATTATAATGCCTCCAGGTTTGCTCTTCTTTTTCAAGATTGCTTTGGCTATTTGGAATCTTCTGTGGTTCCATAAAAGTTTAGGATTGTTTTCTGTAGCTCTGTGGAAAATGCTGGTGGTATTTTGATATGAATTGTATTGAATCTGTAGATTGCTTTGGGTAATATGAACATTTTAACTACATTTGTTCTCCCAATCCATAAGCATGGAATGTTTTTCCATTTCTTTGTGTCCTCTTCAATTTCTTTCATGGAGTACAGATCTTTTACCTCTTTGGGGTTATTCCTAGGTATTTTATGGTTTTTGGTGCAAATGGAAATGGGATCAATTCCTTGACTTCTCTTTCTGCTGCTTCATTATTGGTGTAGATAAGTGGAACTGATTTCTGTACATTGATTTTGTATCCTAAAACTTTACTGAATTCGTGTATCAGTTTCAGCAACTTTTTGGTGGAGCTTTTGGGTTTTCATACATAGATTATCATGTTGTCTACAAATAGTGAAGGTTTGACTTCTTCCTTGCTGTTGATGCCTTTTATTTCTTTTTGTTGTATGATTGCTGAGGCTAGGACTTCCAGTACTATGGTAAATAACAATGGTGAGAGTGGACAACCCTGTCTTGTTGCTGACCTTAGAGGAAAAACTTGGTTTTTCCTGATTGAGGATGATATGAGCTATGAAATGGCCTTTATGATGTTAAGGTATGTTCCCTGTATCCCTACTTTGTTGAGGGTTTTTATCAAGAATGGATGCTGTACTTTGTCAAGTCCTTTTATGTATCGATTGAGAGGATCATATGGTTCTTATCCTTTCTTTTATTAAAGTAGTTTATCATATTGATTGATTGATTTGCAAATATTGAACCACCTTGCAGCCCAGGATAAATCCCACTTTGTTATAATGAATAATTCTTTCAGTGTACTGATGGATTTGATTTGCTACTAGTTTGTTGAGAATTTTTGTATCCATGTTCATCAGGGATACTGGCCTGTAATTCTCCTTTCTAGTGGTGTCTTTGTCTGGCTGTGGAATCAAGATAATACTGGCCTCATAGAAGGTGTTCGGAAGCCTTCCTTCCCTTTCTATTTTCCTTAACAGTTTAGGAAGAATAAGTATTTACTCTTCTTTAAATGTGTGGTAGAAAAAAAAATAAAATAAATGTGTGGTAGAATTCCCCTGGGAAGTCATCTGGCCCTGACTGATCGATGATTATTTATTTATTTATTTATTTATTTATTTATTTATTTATTGGAGATTTTTAATCACTGATACTATTTCTTCGCTGGTTATCAGCCTGTTCACATTTTCTATTTCTTCCTGTTTCAGTTTTGGCAATTTATGTGTTTCTAGGAATTTATCCACTTCTTCAGATTGTCCAATTTGTAGGAATATAACTTTCCATAATATTCTCTTACAATTGTTCATATTTCTGTGGTGTTGATTGTGATCTCTCATTCTTGATTTTAACCATTTGGTTCTTTTCTCTTTTCTTTTTGATAAATCTGGCTAGAGGTTTATTAATTTTATTAATTCTTCCAAAGAACCAGCTCCTAGTTTCATTGATCTTTCTACTGTTTTGTGTTTTTGTTAGTTTCTATATAATTTATTTATGCCCTAATCTTCATATTCAGCTGGTATTAGGCTTCATTTGTTATTCTTTTTCAGTCTCCTTAGTTGTAAGCTTAGGTTGTATATTTGACATTTTTATTTTTTTATGAGGTAAGCCGATATTGATATAAACTTTCCTCTTATGATCACTTTTGCTGCATCTGAAAGGTTTTGGACCATCGTGTTCTCATTTTCATTTGTTTCCATATATTTTCTTTTATTTCTTATTTAATTTCCTAGTTAATCCATTCATTATTTAGCAAGATGGTCTTTAATTGTCAAGTATTTGTGGTCTTTCCAAATTTTTTCTTGTGCTTGACTTCAGGTTTCATAGCACTGTGGTCTCAAAATACACATGGTATGATCTCAATCTTTTTGTACTTGTTTAGACCTGATTTGTGACCCAGTATGTGATCTATTCAGGAGAATGGCTCATGTGGACTCAAAAAGAATGTGTTTTCCACAGCTTTAGGACAAGCTGTTCTGCATGTATCTGTTAAGTCCATCTGGCTTAGTGAATTAGACATGAATTTAGTGCCATTGTATTACTTGTTAAGTCATTGTTTCTGGAGATTTTCTGTTTCTTTCTAGTCTTTGTTGCTTTTGATCTTTTTTTCCCACTCAAAGAGTCCCCCTTCAATATTTCTTGCAGGGCTGGCTTAGTGGTCATGACCTCCTTCAGTTTTTGTTTGTCTGGGAAACTCTCTGTCTCCTATTCTGAACTACAGCTTTGCTGAATAGAATATTCATATCTTTCCCATTCAGCATGTTGAATACATCATGCCACTCCCTTCTGGCCAAGTTTCTGTAAAGAGGCCTTATTTGTCTTCCTTATAAGTTAATGACTTCTTTTCTCCTGCTGCTTTAGGATTTTTTTCCTTATCTCTGTATTTTACAAATGTTACTACAATATGTCTTGTTGTTGGCCTGCTTTTGTTGATTTTGATAGGAGTTCTCTGTGCCTCCTGGATGTGGATGTCAGTTTCCGTCCCCAGATTAGGGAAGTTTCAGCTATAATTTCCTCAAATAAACCTTCTGCCCCCTTTTCTCTCTCCTCTTCTTCTGAGACCCCTATAACACAAATGTTATTAGGTTTTATGGAGTCACTGAGTGTCCTAAGTCTACATTTATGATCCATTATTTTTCTTTCCCTCTTCTTTTCAGCTTCATGATTTTCCATAATTTCATATTCTATATCACTCATTCATTCCCCTGCTTCTACCATCCTTGTGTCATTACATCCAGTCAGTTTTGCATCTCAGTTACAGCATTTTTCATTTCAGCCTGACTAGCTTTTACGTCTTTTATCTCTGTAGCAAGGGACTCCCTGTTGTCTTTTATGCTTTTCTCAAGCCCAGCTAGTATCCTTATGATTGTTTTAAATTCTGGATAAGACATATCACTTTTATGTGTTTCAGTTAGATCCCTGGCCATGACCTTTTCTTGCTCTTTCCTTCAGGATGAATTCCTCCATCTTGGCAATTTGTCTAGGTCTCTGTCCTCTTCTCTGTGTTAAGAAAGCCTGCTATATTTCCTGCTCTTGAGAGTGATGGTTTTGTTAAGAAGAGGTCATATACTATCAAGGGCCTGGCACTTAAGTAAATATTTCTGGCATATGCTGCATGCACTCGGCTACTGTGTTTTCACTGCTCTTTCCCTCAGGTCAGTCCTTTGCAGAGTTTCTCTTTGCCTGTGGTAAAGAGTGTTTGGATCTTGGCCAGAGTATGGGGAGATTTAACTAGATGTGCTCTGGTGTGTCTGCTTGATAAAAGAGACTTGATGCTATTTCCAGTAGAGCTGAAGCTTTGCAGCACTCTATGGTCTGTAGAAATCTGTACATTCAGGGGATGTTATTCTGGTCTTCTGTGGGAGGGGCCCACCAGCTTTTAGCATCTTCCCTACTATGCACACTTACCCTAGTAAAGAAGCACCTGCAGAGTGAAGAGTGCAGAGTGCAGGGGTGTGGGGCTTGGTGTAAGTGGTTTAGGCTATCACTCTTGGTGTTGTGCTGCTTACTAAAGTTAGGTGGTTATGCTGAGGGATGGGGGAGGGGAATGGCACCAGCCCTCTTTGTCATCCCTGGAGAGGGGAGTTTAATCCCGCCATTGTCTGGGAAGCCCTCCCAAAACAGTGCACACTCTCCCCTTGTGTGTCCCAGGTGTCCCTCAGATCCCTGCCATTTACCCTGTCTGTGTCTGGGCTGTCTGCCCATCTGGCAGAGCAGTGCACCTGTGTTCTATACCAGGCAGGCTGTCTGTGTTTTAAAACCCCAAGCTTCAGGGACCTGGTGTGGTATATAACCACGCTTGACATCTAGGGGAGGGTCTTGCTACACTGGGGCTGGGGCAGGTTTGTCCCACAGGGACAGTCACACCAACACACAGGAGCTTGGAGTTTGGAATAAAGTGCAGTAAAGAGCAGGTATCTCTGCACTTGTGCTGAGGGGCAGGAAAGCATAATGGTGCTTGCTGGCTCTTTGTCCCCAGAGAGGCAAGGTCACCTCTCTCAGATGTACTCCAAGAAAGGGGAACTATCTCTCTGGTGTGCCCCAAAGGATCCTCAGATCGTGCCATCTGCTCCTGGACTTCTGACCTCCTTCTCCACAGGAGTACCATAGCGCCTGCTGGGCTCAAAACCAGCCATGGCGCAGATCTCTAAACTCCAGTCTTTGAGTTCCACTTGAGGTAAAAACTCATGATCATCAGCTCCTCTCATTTTCCCAGTCAATGGCTTTGGAGAAGTGTTTTCCTTGTGGGATCCACTGGGCACTCCTCTCTCTTTGTCTCTCTCTCTGTCTCTGTCTCTCCTCTCTCCACAATCAGGGCTCCCTCCCTCCCATGGCACCTATGATCCTTTTCTTTCCCAAATCACCTCTCTGCACCTCCTAGCCTCCACAATGTGGTCTCTTTTCTCCCTCTAGTCGTGCAGTTTGTTTGGTCAGTTCTCAGATCAATTTCTTGGGTGTCCAGAATGATCTGATATTTATCTAGCTGTGTTTGAGGGATGAGGCAAGCCTAGGATCCTCCTACTACTTCACCGTCTTCCAGTCTTCAACAACAAAACGTTTTAAAAATCATATGCAATAGTAGTTCTGGCATTTCCTAAAATCCCACCTGTGGTGATAAAGCTAGCATTCGTGGCAGTTATATAAAGCTTTGATTGTTCTATAATTCTGTAATTGTTCTATAAATTCTAAAGCTTGTTATGCCACAGCTATGAAACTTTGGGCACAGTAGTTAATGGGGGCTTTATTCTTGCCTGCATGATGCCAGGCTGCCACATTCTTAGAGAATAACATTTAAAAGGAAATGGGCTTCATGCAATAGAGTTTGTCATACAATGAAATTCCTATTTACGCAAAATGCAGCAGTGCTTAAGAAAATCCCAGTCATTTGAGGGTATGGTCAACTGAGATTCCATTACTTGGCATTTCATTACACTATGTGCATCTGTAATTCGTACATTTTGGAAGTCTTTAGTGTCTAGAAGAGAGCATGACATATAACATCATGAATATGGCTTGTTATATTCCTACATAATTTAATGCCTGAACCGGCTAAATAACAAAGGATGATATAGGGACAAAAACATTAAGTTTTAAACTTTGTATCTAGTTTAGTCTCCCCTACCCCCAAGCAAGATAGCTGCAAAACTTAAACTCCATCTCTTCTGAGGCTGATGCCTCATGGACTGAAGCACAGTGACTTACATATGCTAGCCACTAAGAGAGGCAATCCAAATCCACCAAGCTGATTGCTTACTCTTGGAACCAGTCTACTCAGTGTCCAATACCAGCTGTGCCACTTTGTTGGCTTGTACAGTCTTGAGACAGTTACTTCCTGTTTCAGTTTCCTCAGTCACATCTGCTGTCACAGTCAGGGGAGGTGTTAATAACTACCTCATAAGATTGTTTTAAGAACTGAAAGAGGTAATCCATATAATCAAAGAGAACAGCATCTGCCACAAAGCAAAGCCCTCAATATATGTTAGATATCACTGTTTTTTTCTCTAGGAAAAATCGGAAGCTAACTAAGAGTTTTAGACTGGAGTGAGGCGTGATGGAAGTGACCATGATTTGTAGGTAAAAAACATTTCTGCCTAGAGAGGTGCATGCTAATCGTGCAATGTGTAGAGAAGAGCCCAAGAGCAGGATTACAGTAGGGGGCATGTAACAGCAGGAAAGTGACTTCCACGAGACATGTGGCTCATATCATTTCATGGAAGGCAGGCCCAGAACTGAGACTCTACAGAGTGTAAGTGCAGGGAGACCAACAAATCCCATGAGAATAAAGAATGTCAAAATCCATCATTTCCAACAGGCTTCCAAGTCTGAAATTAGGAGATGAAAGGGCATTAAGTTGATTTCTCTGTGTAAACTGGTCTTGCATTAAATATGTACAAAAACATCCTAAAGACTAAAGGAGGCAGTGCAAAGATACAGTAGACATGGGGAACGGCATACGTATAGGGTTAGGAGGGTCCTAAGAAAAGTCCATAGTAACACTGCTCAATATAACTTTCTGTGATTATATAAATGCTCTATTCTTGCACTCTCCAGTATGGTCAATACTATCCATAATATAATATGACTTGTAACTATAAGGTGTAACTATATAATGTGACTTGAGCATATGAAGAACTAAATTTTAAACTTAATTTAATTAAAAATTTAACAGTCATATGTGACTAATGGATACCATTTTGGGCAGTGGGAGTCTAATAAAGGACTATGATATCCCCACACCTAGGCAAACCAGTATATTTCAGTGCTTTCTAGTTTTGTGATTTATCCAGTCATCTGCATTCCTACAAATGATGCTAAGAGACTTAGAATTCATATTGTCTATAAGAATAAAAACTTATGTTCTTTAACAGCAAGTAGGATAGAACTCCGGAAAACAAAGTGTTGTTGCAAACCCTCTTGCTAGAGTTAATAAGCAATGACTGTTGCTCTTTCCTTTTGTGGTCTCCATTACCTGTACACCAGTCCCAATAAAAAACAGGGGTTGGTGAGCAGTTTAAAAAAAATCTAAGTTCTTCTCTCAAATTATCCAGAATCAGTGTGCCCATTAAACTCATAAAAATATCATCTTTCACTGGATGCCACAGTTGAGAAAGAATACAACAAATGTGGTAAAATAATGACAGTTGTTACTTATTTTTCAGATATAGCATACTTAAGTTGTTATAGTGTCATCATTTCTGCTCTTGAAGAATTTCTGAAGACAAAACAACAAACACATTTAGAGGTGAATGTACAACTTGGATTCCTATAAACAAAGCTGTAGTCAGGTATCCAACACTTCAAGAAGAAGATGTATATTTCTGCAATATTTTAAAATAATCAATGAAGGAGTAAAGTTTTTCCGAACAATTCTTACACTTAAAACGTATTGTCAAGACTCAATAAAGGTGTCATATGACAGATGATTCCCTACTTTTCCCTTGAAAAGCAGCAACTTATTTTCTCTTCCCTTTGAGCTCTCTCCTTTCTGAAATGTTCTGCACTATGCCCTGTCAGATGAAAAATAAAAAGGCTCCATTTTATGTAAGCCACTATTATTCTTGGCAACAAATCCTAATGTATACAGAATAAGATTGTGTTAGGGGTGCCTGGGTGGCTCAGTTGGTTAAGCGTCCGACTCCGGCTCAGGTCATGATCTCCCGGATAGCTCACAGCCTGGAGCCTGCTTCAGATTCTGTGTCTCCCTCTCTCTCTGCCCCTCCATGCTCATGATCTGTTTCTGTCTCTGTCTCTGTCTCTCTCTCAAAAACAAATAAACGTTAAAAATAAAATAAAATTTAAAAAAAAAGTCATGTTGTATTCCCAACTGATCTGAGTTGAATGTTGGTTTCAAACTACATACATGTTAAGGGGATCCAGGTCATTTCTCCTTTTATAACTGATAGAATTTTCTTTCTTTCTACCACTAATAGTGGCTACATTTTTTTTGAATACTTACTATATGTCATACACTATTCTAAGTGCTCTGTACAATAAATTTATGAAATCTTCAAAAGCAACCTATGGAACAGCTAATATAAATGTCCTCAATTTGTAATAGAAAGTTTTCATCACACAGAATTTAAACAATTGTCCCAAGGTCAAAGGGCTACTAAATATTGATACTGGTAAGAGCCATGTAGATTTGTGAGTCAATAAATAGCCCATCCTTTTAACCACTAGTGCTAAAAGGTTAAGGTATGACTGGTATAGCATTATTTACATGAGGCAATAGATCCAGCTAAACTGCAGACAGTTCTGTTGGTTTTTCTGCCTTTTAAAGCCAAGTTTTTAATACCTATGCATCTCAGAATTCATTTTTAATGTATTTCACTCTTTATTTGTATATTCATGAACTTCTCGCTTCTCTTATATGAAAAGGGCTGTATGAATATCTTCAGACTACTTGCTTGGATTTTATTGGCATTATCACTGTCAGCATCATACCTAATATGTATTAAGCACTTTCTGTATATTAGATCTTCACACAAAAGTTTACAACAATTATCCCATTCAATATTATTATAACCTAATTGATGGGTACTATTATTATCTCTATTTTACAAATGAGGAAATGGAAGCTCAGAGTGCTCATGTACCTTTCTCAAGTTGTCACAGTCACAGAGGAATTAACTCAGGCCTGCCTTATTATACTAATTTTACTGAGGAACCATACACATATAGCCCTGGTTGTAATTTTGCCTGTGGACAAAGCTGATTGTTCTATTCAGCTGTGGTTTTCAACCTGCAAATATGCAATTTCCTGTTTAAGTCATAATAAATATGCCAGTTATTAAGAACACATAACTTTCTGTCCCTGCCTCAGAACACATTTATTGCATTTTCCTCTAGGCAGGTAAGAAACATGCATTTAAATCTCCCTGTGATAAATGATTCTTAGAACTGCACTGATTCTTTGCTTTACTTGTGGCCTCACATAAAGTGCTGCAGTTAAAGTGGTGAGTACGGGAAGTAGTAGCAGAATATGGACTGGCAGTGAATAAAGAGAAAAAATGAGAGAGGGGAATAGTCTTTGCCAGTGATGGAAATTGCAAGGCTAAATAGGAATTTAAACTCCCTTTTACCTCCCAGTGAACAAACGCACAACTTTTAACATTCTTCCTTTACATCTTAAATCTTGGAAGCTTGGTATCATTAAGTGACTCAGTGCAATAGTCCTTCAAGAGAAATTATACCCCATCTAAGAAATAGTGACAAATACCAGATAAAGTACTCTCAGTCTAGTCAAACCACTGCCTTGGAAAGCAATAACATTGCCTGCTTTGATTCACACTGTGTTTCTCTGCATCACACACTAGTAGACTGTTTATCTTATTCAATGGCAGCTCAATATAAGACTGAGAGCTATAAAGAATTTATTCTATACTCCCTCCCCAAATCCTTTGTGGTAAAAATGTTAGAGCTTTGTTTTACTTAACTTCAGGACTCCTTTTCTTGCTATTGTTCATTCCTCTTGTCTGATGATTGTGACAAAAGAAAGAGAAGAATTTCTGAGATGACAATCATTGGGTAGAAAGTCTTTCATGCTAATTTCCAAGATAGCAAAGTGTTAATGATCATCCCCTAGATACCTATAAAGTTTTAATCTATCCATAGCAAGTACACTTCTTTGGCAGAAATTGTCTGCCCTGAAAACAGCCATTTCCCTTCATCCTCCCTCCTTTCTGGCAGAAATTGATTTCTACCATAGACAATGAAATGTTGGTCCTTTCTTCACAATCCTTTCCTGCAGTTAAGAACCATTAGGCATTAAAATCCTGGCTGTTGATACATATTAATAATGTCTTCTGAGAGCTTATGTGAAAGATTTTTTTTCCCTGATAAAGATATAGCTCCAAGTATCCCACCTTCTTTCTTTCTGCCTTTAAAGGAGATGTATATGGGTGTGTGACAATTGTCTTGTCACTAGGAGTTTACTGGCTTGAGAATGGACAATCAACATGCAGAGCATCATAAGACAAAGACTCAAAATTTTAGAATCTTGAAGGCATTACTGAGCTATTGACCTAATGCTGCAACTGCCTCTCTCCAGACTTCTTAATTTGTGAATAATTGGCTATCTTAACTAGGTAGGCCATTTTCAGGTTTATGAGCATTTTTTTTCCTTCCAGTCAAAAGCATAGTAACTGTTGCACCTACATGTCCCAGGTATTGCAACTAATTCAGTAAGTTGACAGAAATAATCCCTATACTCATGAAAGTGCAGACATACAACCCTTTCCAGGAAAATGAGTGGTCATCATTAAGCTTTGCTCATGACCACTTTGCCTCTGGTGTCCAAAGATTAAATATGTTGGAAAAAAGAAAACAGTAATGATTAGCTCTTTAGCTTTGACTTTTTTGGTTATCAATTTTATGATCTGTAAAATGAAACTGGAGGACCTTCAAAGTTACCCATAAGATTCTAAAATTCTATCTTCTTCAGAAGTGTTTTGGAGCATATGTTCAAACAAAAGTTTGAACAATGGGCATTGCTAAATTTGGTCTAGACATGATAGTGCAACTATTAGAATTCTTCATCCTATTTATAATAAAGATTTGAATCTGAAAGTGTAAGAAGGATTAAATTTAGAGGTGAATATAACAGAATTATAAATCAGATCACATTTAATAATAACATCAAAGGTAATGATAAAAGCAATGTTGCTTCCTAGACATACTTTTGTTTCTGGATGGTTGGGACAAAACCACAAGTAACATTGAATGTGACATTGGATTTAAGGAGACAGGGGACAGTTCACAGGTAAAGACAGAGAGAAGGACAGGAAGAGACTTCAGAGACTGTCACAGAGGCAGGATTCAAAAGATGATAACCTATGTAACACAAAATCGCTTCCTTAAATGCTGAGTCCTGGGCCTCACCCTCTGGTCTGATGCAAATAAACTTCTTAGGTAATCCATGAAAATCTGCATTTTAATAAAAGCCTCAAGTGAGTCTTCCCTAAGCACATTTAATTTTGGGAACCATTGCTCAAGATCTGCTCTGAGCCACATGTAATTCTGTTTAAATTAACTAAATAAAAAATTTTTAAATTCAGTTTCTTAGTTGCACTACTCTTTCTTAGTTGCTCCATAGGCACATCTGGATAACAGCTACCATAGGAGACCACACAGGCATAGAACATTTCTACCCTCACAGAAAGTTCTATTACATGTCTACAGCATGTGTTGTGTATATAAGCTACATCCCCAATCAATTAGCATCTCTCCCTCCAAAATCAAATTCCCTTCTCTATGCTCCAGTCCCTCTCCCCATGAAAACATTCTATCCTTTCTCTTATCTATACTAGAGGCCTGCTTCTGGCTATTTCTTACTTTAAAGACAATAACACTACTACCACCACCAACAAACATGCTATTGATCAATATTGAATACCATGAGACACTATATCCATTACTTTATGTTTACTGTAATTCTAATTTTCATGATTAATTTGTGAAACTCATTTAACATCTGCATTTTATGGATGATTAAAGTGTAAATCAGAGACATTCATTCATTTACTCAATGTCAAGTATTTAGTGCCTACTATTGTTAGGTATATTCTCTGACTGTGGAAGAGGGTGCAGCATGGTATATACACACACCCACAATAAAAAAACTGCTGTCATCATATTTCTATTTTTGTGGGCAGAGACAGGCAATAAGCAAGTATATAAGTAAATTATTAAACAATGTATGTCATATGTATGTCAGTTTGCTACTAAGCAATGTATTTCAGATTGTGTAGAGAGAAAATAACTACTAGATTGTGTAAAGAGAAAATAACTACTAGAGTAAGATAAGATCAATAAGCTAGTAATTGATGAAATTAAGATTTATATTCAAATATATATGATCCTATGAATGAGCACTTTCTTTCTAAGCTGGCAACATTCTGGATACTTAAAAAAAATCCTTACCACAAGTTTTAAGGAAAAATAACATTTCCTTATTTTTTCATAACTAATTCAAAAGGAAGGAGCAGAATAATTTCCAGAACAAAGAAGAGACAGGCTATGACTGAATAAGTATGGGGAACTGCAAGGGATTATGTATGCTTTTAGGAATTAGGGAGTAGGAAGATAACACGCAAATTAATTAAGAAGAAAATAAGGACCACAAAAGTCTAGGTGAGCTACAGAAGGAAAAATATATCAGTCTTTATTCTTTCCAAGTTACTCTGCCAAAAGAGGAAATATTTATATTTTCATCTGTATTTATTTTTGTGTACCAAGTGCCTTTATCTTTGGAGTTCAGATAGGTAGTTATTTAATTCCCTTTCTTAACCTCATTTAAAACTATTCTTTTGTTAGGGTGCCTGGGTGGCTCAGTCAGTTGAGCGTCCGACCTCAGCTCAGGTCTTGATCTCACAGTCCGTGGGTTCGAGCCCCGCATCGGGCTCTGTGCTGACAGCTCAGAGCCTGGAGCCTGCTTTGGATTCTGTGTCTCCCTCTCTCTCTGACCCTCCCCGTTCATGCTCTGTCTCTCTCTGTCTCGAAAATAAATAAACATTAAAAAAAATTTTAAAAATTAAAAAAAAAACTATTCTTTTGTTAATAGGGCATATTTATTTATGCCAAAGTCAAGTATGCAAAAAAAGTCACACTTCTCTATTTCACTGAAAGGAGTCTAAATATAATTCTGAAGCCCCTTTCCTCTAGGCTGGCACAAATTATAATCTCAGCGATTTTTGTGCCTGAGTAGACACAAACCTATATACACATAAACACACACCCTCTCAATAAATATGCAAAGATGCTTGGTCTTGCCCAGTATGCAAGCATGGGGCAAGAGTCAAGTGCTTCTACTCCAAGTAATTACCACTGAAGTACTCACTGCTCTAGACTTGAAGTTAGAAACTGGGATAATTGAGGGACACACTTAAAACACAAGAACCTTCTGAGGCTAGTGTTTGCAGCCTGCTTCCCACTGAGCCATCTGTATGGAAGCCTTGTTACTCTCCTGGGAGCAGACACATCGCCACTTCTAGGAGATGTTAGGGAACTGGCAGTATCTGCCCTCTGCTCATCTTATTCCTCTTGCTTTAGACTTACTTTGCATCTCCCCATCAAACAAACAAAGAAACAAACAAAAATTCTGTCAAAACCTAAACTAGTGTAGATTTCTATAGAGGTAGAAACAGGGACTGTCTTCACATAGTGTCTCTCTTCCATTTTTAAGGATGCTTGCAATTACATTGGGCTCACCTGAATAATCTAGGATAATCTCCTAATTTTAAGGTCACCTGATTAGCAACCTTAATTCCATCTGCAACCTTATTACCCTTTGCCACAGCCTAGCGGGTTCACATATTTTAGAGATTAGAGTATGGACATTGTGGAGGATCACCATTCTGCCTATTACTACAGCTTTTTATGCCAAAATAATAAGTATCTTGAAGCATTTCAGTTGTTTTATTAAGAACCCTCTAACTTTGATTTGCAAATAGCTGGGTTATAACTGAGAGGTAGAGAATATGGTTCCTTGATATGCCTTCAGTTCTCTATAGAATGAGAATTACTCAAATGTCAACATAAAATAGATATAAAGAAAGGGAATCAGATGCAATCAACCCCTCCAAGTAATTATCTGTGGTACCAAGAAATAGTTACTTTTATTTTTTACAATTTTTCCTTCCTGCACATCCCTGTTTCACTGTTTTTCCCAAGGCTTCACTTACTATCTCCAATTTCAGCTATCCCTCTGCTCACATAAAGAGAATATTGATGAGGGCAGTGGGAGACTAGAGTTTCAGTCCCAGCTCTGCCACTGGATAACCACAATTCCCAGGTCAATTCACTTTCTGTCTCTGAGATGCAGTCTCTCCATATGTAAAACTCTAGACTATACCAATCTCTTATCAAATAAGATGCACAGTACAGATGCGGGACATGGCACATGTATAAAATATAATTCACTCCTCAATGATCTATCATTGTTATCTGTATTTTAGAGATTAAAGAAATTGAGGCTCAGATAAGGTAAATAACATTTCCTAGATTAACCCAGTTTATACATAAAAGAAACTAATAGATTATCTCATATAATATAAAATATTCTCATGTAATATGTAAAGTATAAAATTCTCTCAATTAATAATCAGAGCACCATGCTGTCACTCAAATGGAAATAGATGTGACTATGTAGAAACATAAACTTACACACAATAAATAATTCATGTCTTTGCAATAAAGTCATTCTAATACCACAAATTCCAAGTGATGTATTCAAAAGTGAGGGGAGCAGAAAGCTCAATTTCCCAAGCTGCTGAGTCCTTGCTGCAGGCAGATTCTAGCTCTGATTAAATTAATGCCTGCCCAAACATAGGAACAGAGCCAACCTGAGAATCAATGTCAGTTAAAGCTTTCAGCTCTTTGGGTGTAACTTTTATTTTTCAACATAGAATACAGTCCAATTCTTTTTATCACTGCAGAAAGTTAATAGGAGCATTTGGATCAAACACATCCATGTTATAGACTAAAGTGTTCAGAAAATGTAGTTACAAGAATAAAAAAAAAAATCTGAAGAAAACCCTATCTGAACATCTCTATCACAAGTTGCTGGTTAGAAATTACTAGAGGCTCAAATGGGTATTATTAGCTCTTTCAGGATTTCTGTTCACTATCACTATACACAGATTAGAGACCATCCATCTGTTATGTAAAGAATAATCAAACCTAATGATCACAAAGTATCCCAGGTACCGGTTACTATATTAACTAGATTTATATAGGTTTCCTCATTTTTCTTAGCAATTTTATAAAGTGTGTTCTAATATTATCCAAATTTTGCAACTGAAGGGACAGAGACATAAAAGAGTTAAGAAGTTGCCCACAATTGCACAGCTAACAAGATGTGGGGTAGTCAAGTTCTCTCATTTGAGAGCTCATGCTGTATATAACTTCAGTTTGGTAGAAAACTTCCTTCCCATTGAACAGAAATGCATCATTCTCTTTTTGTTGTTGTTGTTTCTTTATCCATAATTGTGAGACCTTAGGATAATGACATTGTTTCTTTACTGTTTTCTCATTTCATCTTTCACTGACCAAGACAGAATCTTTCCTATAAAAGGTGATCAATAAACAATTTTAAGATTAATAAATCAGATGTGGAGAAAAAGAAACCCTTGTGCACTGTTGGAGGAAATGCAAATTGGTGCAACCACCATGGAAAACAGTATGGAGATTCCTCAAAACATTAAAAAACAGTTACCATAGGATTCAGTAATTCCAATACTGGGTATTTACTCAAAGAAAACAAAAATACTAATTTGAAAAAAAAAAACATATGACATTGCATGTGTATTGCATCACTGTTTTCAATAGCCACAATCTGGAATCAACCCAAGTGTTCATTGATAGATGAATGGATAAATAAGATGTGGTGTATACACATGGATGCAATAATATGGATGGGTGGATGGATGGATTCAGGCAGTATAATGCTAAGTGAAATAAATCAAAGAAAGATAAATACCACATGATTTCACTCATATGTGGAATATAAAAAGCAAAACAAATGACCAAACAAAGAGAAAAAGAAAAAGAGACCAAAAAGACCCCCCAGATTCTTAAATACAGAGAACAAACTGGTGGTTGCCTGTGGGTGGGTAGGAGGGGTGAAATAGATAAATGGGATTAAGAGTATACTTCTTTTGATAAGCACTGAGAAGTATAAAGAATTCTTAATGATAATGTACATCTGAAACTAATATAACACTGTATATTAATTGTACTTGAATAAAAAAATAAAATAACATTCCTTAAAAAGTATATTAATATACCATTCTATATATACCATTCTCTAATATACCAGACTTATCTCCATTTGTCATGATTGTCTTCAATTAGCACTATCACCCTCACTCGGCAAAGTAGCAATCCTAACAGTCCACAGAATATTCTTAGCATTTATTAGCAGACAATTTAAAACAGGTAAGAAAACAATTATGTTTGGGACATAGGTTATTTTTTCTTAGCTAAGCATTGATTCCAAAAATCTGCTGGTTAACATTCATCCAGTATTTAACTCCCTGTGTTCATCTGAAGTGTCTTAGTCACAGGAATGACTTCTCCTCAATCTGCTGTTCAGTAATCAGGTATCTAAAATTCTGGCCTTTCTGAGGAACTGATGCTTTATTTCCATCCTGGAAGTCTGAAAAGTTGGAGACCTGATATGTAACATTTACTTTAAGGATATGGCTGGGAAATCTTCTCATTAGCAACTGTTTAACAATTGTTAAATACAATAGTCGAGGACTATTTAAAGACCAGTAATCTAAGAATGGGTTTCTCAAATAAAGAAGGCACCAAAAATATTCTCAACTTAAAATGAATAAAATAGCCAAGTGTCCTCAGATGGTTCATGGTGGTCTAGTGAAATGAATATGTATACATAAAGACAAAAGACAGATCAGCAGAAGGTTGAGCCAATCAGAGGTCTTAATGGCGAGGGAAATAGAGATTCCTCAAACTTCACTGAAAATTGCAATTGGGGCTTTCTGGGCAGCATTTCTCTATTTTCTCTTCCTCTCTAATATCCAATAAAGCTAATCATCTACCAGTGTTGAATTTTACCTGTTAGGTGACACAAGAGGACTGTGGCTTTGTGGAAAATAAATACGAATATTAATCCCTCCTTTCCTGATTGAAAATCAGTAGCAAGACTATAAATTATGAATTTCTAAGTCACCACACATACTAACTTGATTATTAGTACTGTCTTTGTCATTGTTTCATTATCAGTACTTGTGGTGTTAAGATCTTCATAAGCATTATTCACCTGGTTTTGTTAACACCCAAAAGATTTGTGATAGCAATCTCCATTTGACACTTGAAAATACTGGGTTTAGAAGAGCTGAAATAACTCATTCAAGGTCACATAGTTAACTCACACCCCTTTCTATCTGCATCCTATATCATTGTCTCTTTTACCACTGACTAAGCATCAAGCTTATACATGTAACTAAAAGAGAAAATGTCACTGTCCTGTAGAAAACTTTGATTTCATTAATAGGTTAATATTACCTACAGTAATTTCTAAGAAACTAAACAGACTCAAAGGCAAGAGTTAAAGAAACGGGCTCCTACATGATAAAGGAATCAAGGACAGTGAGGAAGAAGAATAAAACAGAAATTTGGATTGATAAGCATCAGGATTCCCTGCTCTTTTCTGAGACTGTCCGCTGAGATTTTATTTCCATAAAATCACAGAATTGTGTTATATGTGCCAATTTAATTCAGAAATCTTTTATATAGTTTATATTACTTTGCATTGACCCAACCTGTTGTAGTTTAATCTTTGCATATACCTCCATGATGCTTAGCCCTGCCCCTGAAGAACAAAGAAAACAGTTTCAGCCTCAGTCAATGTGCTTTGCACTAAAAATATAAAATATCCATTTTTACTCTTCATCTTCCAAATACTACTCTGTTTTCTCTGCTTTAAAGTCAATGTCATAGGTTTTTGTCCTTTCCAATTTGACCATCAGACATAAGTCTTTACCATGATCACCCTGGCTCTTATTTATTGGCATCCAGATTCCACTTGACTGGTTATAGATTGTTTGTCCCATACCTGTTATTTAAAAGCACATATTTCTACACAGTGGATTTCCTAAGCTACAGTTGATTTCAATCAATTTTATTTAACTCACTTTTAATTTCCTTCATGCCTAGACTTTTAAAAAAATCCAATACCATATTTTGTGCTGTGTCATTTGAAAACTTGCAAACTGATTAAGCTGTGATCACAGCCATGTGCAATACCTCCACTTTCCTTCAAGTTTAGGATATAGCAAGGGGACAATGTTAGCCAGTAATTCTAAAGGGGAGACAAAACGATGTATTACAAAGAGAAAAGAACAAGTACTCAGAAGATCTAGATGCACTGTAATTATGTTATTTCTCAATTTAAATCCTTCAATGATTCCCTCAAGGGCAACCAATTAATGCCCAACATTCTCAGTAATGCTTATAAGGCCATCATGATGTTCACTTCAGGGCCATCTTCCCTAGCTCTCAATCCTGCCAGATTTACTCTATCTTGTGGGTCTTCATGTTCTCTCACTTCACCCTTGTTCTTCTTTTTACTGTGTCTCTCTCTGGAAATCTGCCAGGATAACTTTTACTAATTCTTTAAGATTTAGCTTAGACATCATTCCACTCCTAGTGTCATATGTCCACCAAGAGCTTCCCAAATTTGCTTAAGGTAAGAAATATCTCAGGAAACTCCAGATCTACAAAATGAGTGTTTTCAACATTTCTGAGATTTTCTTTAATCAGATATGGTAAGACATGCAAAGAAACAGAAATGTGAAAAAATAATTCAAAATGCAGTAAGCACCGCTAAGAGACTCACTCAAAATGGAGTTGGACAGGGGCGCCTGGGTGGCGCAGTCGGTTAAGCGTCCGACTTCAGCCAGGTCACGATCTCACGGCCTGTGAGTTCGAGCCCCGCGTCAGGCTCTGTGCTGACAGCTCAGAGCCTGGAGCCTGTTTCCGATTCCGTGTCTCCCTCTCTCTCTGCCCCTCCCCTGTTCATGCTCTGTCTCTCTCTGCCCCAAAGATAAATAAAAAGCGTTGGAAAAAAAAAAAATTTAATAAAAAAAAAAATGGAGTTGGACAGACCTTGAAGGAAGCAGGACCCATGCACGTTTCCTGTTTCAATTCTTGGAACACCACAAACTTTTGACTTTTGTCAGTTGCAAATAGACCACCTGCTGGAAAATGTCCAGTTTGGACTGAAATAGAAATAATGGAATGCCTGTTAGCCAAATAGCCTATCATGTATCAGACAGTCAGCACATTAAATTCTGCCAGCACCAATCACAATTCTTTCAAAACAATTTATATGAAAATCTAGTGTTTTTTATCTTTATAAGCCTGTACTTCCTCCTTGCAATGTGGAGCACACTTTTAAATTTCCATTGACACTGGGTCTCCCATATTGCAATCCCTAAGACCCCAAATAAACACTTTGGTTTGCTTCTTGATTAACATAAGATAGGACATACCACACAGGCCAACAGGGGGAAGGGCTGGGATCAGACAGGAGGTAGATGAGTGAGGGGAAAATGTGAACAAGAGTCTTTATGGTGGTTTTCACAGAAAGGAAGGGGAGAAGCAAGTTAATCGGTTTTAGTATTGGCTAGTGGGAATAGGTTTCAGGAGTTGGGAAGAACTGGAACTGTTTCTAGTGGCCTGATACCTGGCCAAGGGTGATTAGGGCAGGAGAGTAATGGCCCAGAGACTGTTGTTGGTTGTTTTACATTTGAAAGGTCTGCTTCCCCCAAGAGTTATCTCTGGGAACTGGTGAACCTTGGAAGGGCCAGTCCCAGCAAGAAAGCACCCAGGTAGAGTCCCATTCCTAGTAAGAGTGGTGGGATAGTTTATATAGGAATAATCTGCCTCTAGATAACAATGAATTTTACTTCCCTTAGAGACAAGAGCAGAGAAAAATTAAAGGGAACATGACTATTAATAAAAAGTATGTTACTGAACCAGATTTATTCTTAAAGAGTCTTTCCCAAAAAGGTTCTGGTTTGCATTGGGTGGGGCAGCTATAATTCAGGCAAAAATAGCAATAACAATCTTACTGGATTGAGGTGTCAGAGAATGAAGTTGAGGATACCAAAGTGTTTGGAAATTAAGGACATAACCACAGAGAGTGGAGCCCCTAACTATGCCTACAAATCTCCCATAAAACTCTGGCTGACCCTAAACTATTTGTGCACATGTAGGCTTCAAGAAGTCTTATAAAAAACAACAGAATATTGAAAATCTGACCATAGTTCCACACTATTGACAGCAGGGAAACACACTTGGATGTTTGAATCACACCTATTTAAAAGGGTGTGATGAAAACTTTCCACTGAAATTCTACAATAGTCATGATTTAGAAATAAAGACTATGTCCTTGGACTAAGTAATATTCCTCAGGCTAATGGAAAAGCTGACACAGACATTCTGTGATTAAGTATAAAACCCAGTCTCCTCTAAAATTAAGAAAATCTGGGTGCCTGGGTGGCTCGGTTGGCTAAGTGCCTAACTCTTGATTTTGGCTCAGGTCATGATCTTAGGGTCAGGAGATCGAGCCCCACATCAGGCTCTGAGCTGCACATGGAGCCTGCTTGTGATTCTCTCTCTACTTTTCCCTCTGCCTCTCCCTTGCTTGCATGCATTCACTCTCTCCAAATAAATAAATAAACATAAATTAAGAAGATCAACTACTAAAATAAGTCCCTGATTCATCTGAGATGTTGCATGCATCAATAATCCATTTCTTTCACTGGTGAGTAGTATTCTAGAGCAAAGAGGTAACACAGTTTATCATCACATGGGCTTATGTAGAGCCAAAGTTTTTAATTTTGATGAGGTCCTACTTACCATGTTTCTTTCATTAATTGTGCTATTGATGTCAAGTCCAATAATGCTTTGACCAGACCTAAATCATGAAGACTTTCTCTTTATTATTTTTGTCAAAAATCAATTGGACATACTTGTATCATTCCATTTCTGGGTTCTCTATTCTAGCCTATTTATCTGTGTGCCTGTCTTGCCAGTACGACACTGTTTAAATTACTGTAGCAAGATAGCAGGCCATAATATTTGATAGAGTGATTCTTCCTATTTTATTCTTCTTTGTCAAGATTTCATTATTCTGGGGTCAATGCATTTCCATAAAAATTTTAGAACAATCTCATCTAGATAGAGATTTATATTTAATCTCTAAATATTTTTTCAAAATTTGGTTCTGGAGGAAATGGAAAATGTATGGAAAAAAGTAACTTTGGTAAAAGACTATTATCCAAAATAAAACAAATATAAATAAAAATAAAGAAATCTCAAAACTCAAAATAAAAACTTAAAATAAATCTTAAAACTCAACAGAAATTCAGTAACCCAATTTAAAACATGGGCAAAAGACCTGAGTATATACCTCACCAAAAAAAGATACATGGATAGGAAATAAGCATGTGAAAAGATACCCAATGTCATATATCATAAAAGAATCGCAAATCAAAACAACAATGAGATACTACTACGTGCCTGTTAGGACCAAAACATAAAACACTGACAAAACCAAATGCTGCTGAGGATACAGAGTAACAGGAACTCATATTCAATGAGTGGGAATACAAAATGGTGTAACTACTTTGGAAGACGGTTTCTTACAAAAGAAAACATACTCTTACCACACGACCTAGCAGTCACACTCTTTGATATTTACTGAAATGAAGTGAAAACTTATGTCCATATCCAACCAGAACATGGATATTTATAGTAGCTGTATTCATAATTGCCAATACTTGAAAGCAACCAAGAGGCCCTTCAGTAGGTAAATAAACTGTGGTAAATCCAGGCAATGGATTATTATTCAGTGCTAAAAACCAATGAACTTGAAGCCATGAAAAGACATGGTGGGGCCTTAAATTTATATTACTAAGTGAAAGAAACCAATCTGAAAAAGCTACATACTGTATGATTCCAAATATATGATATTCTGGACAAGTCAAAACTATAGAGACAGTAAAAAATACAGTGGTTTTCAAGGGATAGGGAGGAGGAAAGAGTAAATCAGCAGAGCAGAGATTTTTAGGGCAGTAAAACTCTTCTGTGTGATACTATAATGGTGGATGTATGTCATCAAACATTTGTCCAAACTTATATAATATACAACACCAAGAGTGAATCCTAATGTAAACTACGGACGCTGGGTGATAATGATGTGGTAGGGTAGATTCACTGATGAAAAGAAGTATATCCACACTCTGCTGTGGATGTTGATAGTGGTCGAGGTGATTGGGATGGGGAAAGAGGTATATGGGAAACTTCTACATCTTCTGTTTAATTTAGCTGTGAACATAAAACAGCTTTTAAAAAATAGAGCTTATTTTAAAAAATCTTCACAAGTTTTCTGTAGTAATTAGTGTAATATTGGAAAGCATTTCGAAGAATGCTTGGAACATATTACAAAGTGCTCCATAAATGTTTGGCACATAAAGAAAAAAATTTACTTTGACTACTAGTTGACACTGTATACAAACATTAAGTCAAAGAGGATCATGGATGTAAACACATCAGTTGGAACAATAAAGTTTGTGTAAGAAAATAGGAGAAAATATTCGTGACCTTGGGTTTGACAAAATTTTCTTAAACTAGACCTAAAAAGCACAGTCATTGAAATAAGGAGAGAACGGAGTTTGAATATATAAATATACACACTCACACACACACAACTTTGGCTTACCCCAAACACTGTTAATTAAATTAAAAGGCCAGAGATGGGATAAAACATCTAAATACATGTAACTGCCAACATATATGTATTTAGTCAAGAAAGAACTACAAATCAGTAGAAAAATAACTCAATAAGAAAATATAAGACTTGAACAGAGATGTCAGAAAAGAGTTACAGATAACTAATCAGCATATAAAAAGTGTTTAATTATTCATATGATAAATGCATATTAAAATCCCAGCTATGCAGTATTTAACATTCACAATAAAAGTTACAAAAGCAACAACAAAACGACTAATAATATCCAGTATTGGCTTGTTTGTCAAGCGATGGAATTCTCAACATTTTTAGTACGAATGTAAAATTAAAATACCACGTTTGACAGCTAAAGAAAGTGTTGCATAAAATTAAAGATGCATCTACTCAATGACCCCACAATTCCATTTCTAGGTATTTATTGGGAAAAAAGGAAAACATGTGTGCAAAAAATGTTCATAACAACTTTACTCCTAACAGCATAAAATTGGAAAAGAACCAAGTATCCATCAACAGGAAAACAGATTAGGAAAAGATGGAATATCTATGAAATATAAGAACGTCAGCAATAATGAGTGAACTATTGATACAGCATCATGGGTTAATCTAAAAATGTCATCATTAGTAAAAGAAGCCAGACACAAAAGAATAAATATATGGAGTACAAGAACAGGTAAAAGTAATTTATTGTGATAAAAATCAGGATAGCGGTTACTTCATAAAACATATATCATGCAACTAACACCTTGCAGGCTTGGGAGGTCCATGTATTATGATTCTAAAGTCTCAACTCTTAACTCTAAGAAACTTCATTTTGCCCTCCCCATGATAATGTTATATAAATCCTTTGTACCCCTTCTCTGTGCCCTATTGCTAAAGCCTCAAACCTGGAAAGGGAGTAGGGATTTCCGGGAAGGTAAAAGAGCAAACTCTATGGAAGTGTTGTAAAATGTAATTGATGTAATATCACTTCAATATCATATGTCATTCTGTCTACTTTCTAGAATGTTTAAGTGTGTTTTAGATAAAACAATCTTGAGAAGATTTACATACATAAACTATTTCATTAGAGTGTAAAATTTAGATTAAGAAAAATAAAAAAAATAATTCATTAATGTAATTTTTAAAATTTTAAAATAAAGAGTTGCTAACAAAACAAGAGGCGAGGTGCTGTGTCATGATATTTCAATGCAATTGTCAGGTTAGCAATCTTACTCCCAGTAGACCAGTGGTTCTCAAACTTTAATTTAAGTAATACAACCTAGAGACTGACTATATGAGAATTCAGAAAACTGAAGCCTCATATAAGTTGATGAAGTAAAGCAGAATTGGAGCCAAGGGACACGTGATCTAAACAATCATCCCATGCCAATCACCAGTCAAATGATCATCTTAACAAAAGAGAGTCTAGTCTGTTCTTGTCCATTCTTATTACATCTAACAAATTGATAATATACATCTGCAGAATAAATGAATGACAATTCAGCACCTTCTTTGGGACTTTTATTTCTATTTTTTGATTTAGCCATGGCTTTGGCACTCCCTCTCTGACTCAGCTTACTTCTTGTGTTAACATAGAGCACTCTCCACTCTATCTTTTAGTAAATTGCCTAATGAATTTGTCTGGAATCAACAAAGTGGTCTTAGATATTAAAGCAAGTAAAGAGGTAAGTCTATGTATATCAGACTGAAAAGTCACAGGTCAAGTGGTGATATAACTGTCACTTAATTCTACCTGCTGGAACAGCCAACCTATATAATACCAGAATAACCTGTTTGAAAATGTGCCCTTTGTTTTGATTGATCATTAATAAAACTCTAGCTGGCTGCTCTGAATGACATTGTCTCAGAATTAATTAGCTATTCCATCATGGTGTGGACTAATGGTAACATATCCTCAAACTTTTCTTCTTTCTCTTCATTACATGACCTAATTTTTCCTTTCGCATCTTTGTATCCAACAACATGTACTCGACAGTTACTATCTAATAGCGAAAATAGCAAAGGGGCAAGCTCATCAGCATATTCAGCACTTTCTGTTCCCAAGTGATATTAAGAAACTTCAAGTGTATGCAATTCTGTGAGCAAGTCTGAATTTGTACTTAAGACACAGCAATGCCTGGCTGGTTCCTTGCTACCCCCCAGGACATGTAGTGTGTGATGTTTTGGTAACTTGCCCAAATGTTCTCTTTGGAAAAGCAAAAATTCTTGGGTTTTGTTTTTTTAGGGTTCTTGTAAATTATCACATCCTCATTGTAGCAACTGCTACATCCAGATGCCTCACTAATGCAGACAGTTTTCTAGCTGTAGCATCTGGGCCAGCAATGATCAGGCAGTTGTGTCTGAGTCAGTTCTGTGGTTAAATGGATAATGGACTGTCTGGCCTGCCTGGGTCTTTTGAATGTCAGTTTCTTCTGACTCAAATTTTTGAGTAATTTATTCATCTTTTTCATTGTTGATAGCATTTCTGCTGCAACCCCCCACCCCACATGACTCCAATCTACTTAAGGTGATGGGAGGAAGCATCCTGTTCTGATTTAGTTCTGCAGAAGAGTCTAAAGTTAAAAGGTGCTCTGTTTGCAATTCACTTTTTAAAATGTCAGTAAAATATATGCTTCTCTGTTTTCATTTTTCTTTTTTGTTTTCTGTATCACAAACATGGTTATAATTATGGTACTTACACATGTTTTTATGAACTAGCAAGGACTTGAGCTGTTAGCTAAATTGTTCTAATATGCCAGGAAACCACACCCCTATTTTGGAAGCATTAAACAAATTGAAAAAGTATCTTTATTGGAAATCAAAACTCTAGAAGTTAACAGCCCACATGCATCCCCCAGTCGGAGGTGTATTTTGTTTCAATGGTGGCCACAAATGCAGACAGAAATCACTCTGATTTATAGTGAGTAAGGTAAAAATTTCTGATTACTATCCTGTCTCTGCATGAAACCAATCTCCTTAGAAAGACCATTTGAATCTGGGAAATAGAGGGCAAATGTAAATATGAGTGGAGGTTAAAACTGTTGCTAGGAGTATGAAGTCATAAATTATGCAGCCTGAAAATTCATTATGTTGTTTTTGTCACCAATCTCCTGAGCTGTATTACCAAAAAATCTAGAAAAATAAAAGAAAATGAGATTTAAAATAGTGAAAATTCTTCTACAAGAAAATTGGGTTTATTGTAGCATTTCCTAAGGAGATTGCCTCAATGTAAAATATCCTTCTTGCACAATACCTTTTAGATGGTTATAGCTGAAAAACAGTTTTGATATTTTTTTTTTTAGCTTATAATGTGTTTGACTTTCAAAGGACTTTATTCTTTCCTCAGTTATCAGAAATTATTATGATAGTTTAAGGGAAACAATCTATTATAGGAAGAGCGTAGCATTATTTTCAAATATACAAAGATTTGAATTCCACTGGATGTGTTTTCAAGCTTTTTAACCGATGTGGTTACTTAAGGTTTGTTTTAAATATTTTAGTTTACATTTAAAAGCAGTTTAAACCAACACATGCATGTGTTGATTTATTTACAGCCATACCTTGGAGGTATTACAGGTTCCTTCCAGTCTACCTCAATAAAGCAAATACTGCAAGAGAGCAAGTCAAATGAATTTCTTGGCTTCCCGGTGCATTTAAAAGTTACATTTACACTACACTGTAGTCTATTAAGTGTGCAATAGCATCACATGTAGAAAAAAATGTGCACACCTTAATTTCAAACTACTTGCTTGCTAAAAATGCTAAACATCACCTGAGTTTTCAGTGAGTAGTGACTAGTAATCTTTTTACTGATAGAGCATCCTGCCTTGATGTTGACAGCTGTTGACTGATCAGGAAGGTGGTTGCTGAAGGTTGAGGTGACTGTGGCAATTTCTTAAAACAAGACAGCAGTGAATTTTGCCATATTGATTATTTCTTTTCTTTCTTTTTTTTTTTTTACAAACAATTTCTCTGTAGCATGCAATGCTGTTTGACTGCATTTTACCCACAGAACTTCTTACGAAACTGGAATCAATCTTCTCAAACCCTGCTGCTGCTTTATCAACTAAGTTTATGTAATATTCTAAAGCCTTTGTTGTCATTTCAACAATGTTCACAGCATCTTCACTGGCAATATATTCCATCACGATGAGCTGATTTCTTTCCTCATCTGTTAAAGTTTTATCGTGAGATTGAGGCAATTGAAATATAATAATTATGAAAAAAATCGGAATATTGGGAGAATTACCAAAATGTGACACAGAGACACAAGGTGAGCAAATGCTTTCGGAAAAATGGTGCCAAAAGACTTGATCAATGCAGAGTTGCCAAAAAACCTTCAATGTGTGAAAAACACAGTATCTGTGAAGCACAATGAAGTGAAGTGCAATAAAGCAGGGTGTGCCTGTATTCACTCTTTACTTCATGAAGCTTCACTTGAATGCCTTTCCAAACAATTACAGTTATTGTCACATGGCCCAGCTGAGGTAAGGTCATATGTAAGTTACTTTAGTTCTCAGAATTTCAGTTTTCTCAACTGAAAACTGGCAGGGAGGACTCCTGAACTTTCAAAATTGTAGAGTCATGTGAGGATCTATTTTAACTAACTTTCAACTTGCTTTTTAACTTTGATGGCACTGGCAAAGAAGCGTGATGATAAGAGAAGGATAAGCTGTCAGGCTGATGGAAATTTACCAGATTCTCTTTGCCTTCTATTTTCTAGATATAAATATCATTTTAGATTCCTAGCTTATAGTTAGAGTATTAGAAATTTCTTATGCTTAAAGAACCCAAGGATCATTGTAAATGAAAGATGTTTCAGTGGTGCTATAACTCAGCTTTGTCTTCCTTTAGTGTTGTATAGAACCAGGAACATCCCCTTTGTATGAAAATCCCAATCTATTTTGCTAATATCAAAAGAAAGCATAAGAATCTCTAACTCACAGGGGCGCCTGGGTGGCTCGTCGGTTAAGCGTCCGACTTTGACTCAGGTCATGATCTCACGGTCCATGAGTTCGAGCCCTGCGTCAGGCTCTGTGCTGACAGCTCAGAGCCTGGAGCCTGTTTCAGATTCTGTGTCTCCCTCTCTCTCTGCTCCTCCCCTGTTCATGCTCTGTCTCTCTCTGTCTCAAAAATAAATAAACGTTAAAAAAAAATTAAAAAAAAAAAGAGAATCTCTAACTCACAGTAGTTACATTTGTAATGACAGCATTAGGTTAAATGTTCCTTGGGCATCATCTAGACAAAATGTTTTATAATTCATTTTCCTTACTCAAGATGGAAAATATCGCCCCCCCCAAAAAAAAGATGAAAAATACTGAGTAAGTGCTGGCCTCCTGGCTCAGAAGATACAAACTTATTATGAATAGGACTCTTGGGCCAATCAAGTGGATATCTGCCTTGCTAGAGAGATTCAAGTCCATTAAATCTTTTTTTTAAATGTTTATTTATTTTTGAGAAAGAGAGACAGTGCGCAAGCAGGGGAGAAGCAGAGAGAGAGGGAGACACAGAATCTGAAGCAGGCTCCAGGCTCTGAGCTGTCAGCACAGAGTCCGATGTGGGGCTCAAACTCATGAACCGTGAGATCATGACCTGAGCTGAAGTCAGACGCTTAACCAACTGAGCCACCCAGGTGCCCCTCAAATCCATTAAATCTTCTGTGAAATCTCTTTGCAATTATGTTCGAGACTGGTGCTTCTCAAACTTTATATTCATACAAAACATCTAGCTACCTTTCCATTCCTTAGAGTTTTCACATTTCTGCTTACATTACCCATCCATTCTTAAGTATTTTCTACTTTTTTCAATTAGTGACCTTAACGGGTTAATCATAGTTATTTTATATTCTCTGATAATTACAAGACCTGTATCTGAGTCTAGTTCTGATGCTTGTTTTGTCTCTTGAGAATGTGGTTTTTCTCACCTGTTAACATTACTCATAATTTTTCATTAAAAGCTGAACATAATTATTAGATAATAGAAACTGAAACAAATAAGGCTTTCACTGGAGGATTTATGTTAATGTAAGTAGGAGTTGGTCTATGTTTAATATTTGCCATAGCTAAACATTCCTGGGGCTTCAAAGTACTCTGGTGTTGTTTCTCTTGTTGTCTTTGGACTTCCCTAAGAACCCTTCCTTGGGTATAGTTGTTACCCTGCAGATCTTTTAGCTATAATTTGCTATTATTAAATTGGAGTCCACTAGTCATGATAATAAGGTAAAAGGGAGGAGCAGCATTCTATAATCTTATGATTAAATCTCAGTTTTTAGTGAACTCATGTTTCTAGGCTGTGATGTTTCAAACACAAATGTTTCTTAGCATTCCCTCAACTTAGGTGAGACAGGAAGTTTAAGGGAAAATGAATTGGAGAAATGCTTTTACCCCAATGTGGGTTAAGACTCTGGTAAATTCTAACCCAGAGAGCAATCCGTTAATATAGAGACCACTCTGGGGAAATTTCAGAAGTATCATTCCTCACCTCTTCTATGGCCAGAGCCATTGGGAATCTCCCTTGTCATTATATCATGACACTTGGTGAATTTCCTAAAATCAAAACCTACAAAAGTGTGGGGGACATCTAAGACGAAAGCCATCAGGAGTTTCTCACACTCATGGTGGTTTTCACCCCGCCCAGCAGGGCTCCCTGGGCTTCTAATGTTTCCCAGTGCTCTTGCTAGAAAGCAGGGGCTTTAGCTTCCCTGAACTGTTCTACACTTCTGTGTCTGGGTCTCCAGTGGGCAAAGTGGCAAGAGAAAATAGCCTATGGGATCAATGTCTCCACCAGCCTACCCTGCTGCCAAAACAAATCCATTCTGTAAGTGAAGCATGACTTGGACAGGGCCAGGAGAATCAAAAGAGCTCCACTGTACAGGGGACCCCCTTCTTAGTTTTCTTGGTTTTTCTGTTTGAAAGGAATATTATCTGTCTGCATCCATTTGGTAGTTTGGGCTGACTTAGAGTCTAAGTCAGGAAATATGGGAGAAAAGATAGCTAACTCATTGCTTTATGAATCATGTTGGGTTTTAGTTCTCCTGTCTTGTCCATATGTCCCTATTTAGTTTCCAGAATCCTCATATAAGTATCTTCATATTTTCTTTTAGTTGCATTCAAGGGAAGAGGGAGTGTTGAGTGTCTTTCTTCTACCTTAACCGTATTAAGCCTCCTTTTGAAATGGCGTTCATTTTTTCACCCAAGAGTGCCTTGTTTCACTTGATTAGAACTTAGAGGGTCTTTGAATTGCTTTAGTAATGAATTTCTGATTTGATTTTATCCATATTTTGCCAGTTGGAACTCCCACTGAAAAACAACAAAAACAACAACCACAGTAGATGTGCCTACACACACACACACACACACACACACACACCCCACACCCCCCCACACACACATACACACCTAGGGGGAAGTCAGTGGCAGTATTTTTTCCATATTTATGTCATAGTGAATTGGTCTCTGAAGGATATTTAGAGTTTTCTTTAATCTCTTGAGTATCTTCAATAATGCCCTCCAACTCCCTAGATAAGAATCATATTCTTCATATTATGAGGGTCTCTTCTAATCCCCCTATATCTGACTGCACAAGTCCTTACTCTTGGTAGAAGGAGGAAGGTTGGGATTTTCATCTTCATCAGAGTGGACAGCTATAATACAAACACCTCTGATTTTTGAGAGTATTGAGAATCTCCCCTAAAAGAAGTATGAAATAGACAAAATACATACAAAGAGATTGATGCTTATTATGGTAAAAAAGACATTCTCCCCTACTGGGATTAAGATGAGCATGAAAACAGAAAATCCAGTCCTGCAGCAGAAATTAAATAACAATGACAGCAATAATAATAACCACAACTATTATCTGAGTGCTTATGCTGCTATCCACTAAAATAGGTTCTGTGGGTATGCCTGACCTTTTTTCCTCTCCAAATTGAAGCTTGGAATAACTAAGGCATGTGTCTATCATAAAGATAGCTTTAGAAAAACAAATCCAACCCTGTGGATTATATTCTGTTTCTATGCTTTCTATCTTTCTATATTGCCAATTCTTTAGGATGCCTCACACACACATGCATACACACACACACACACACACACACACACACACAAACACTGGTTATCTGCCAATTTGCTGAAAGTTACTTGCATGAGAGATATTGCAACTACATACCTGCTCACTTCAGTATTCCTGTCGTTGCTATTGCTATGGTTTGGAGGAGTATTATGAACTAGATTGAGAAAATTTTCTTGGCATAGTTTCACCAAGGATTCTGAGACTACTTCTCCTAAAAGGTCCTCCACTGCAGGTGAGCACTATAGTTATCTAGAACACTGCTCTGTTTGAAGGTGGGTCCTAGAAGCTGTATTTTTGAAAGAAAATTTAAAGCTCCCAGGTGAATTGCTGGTCCAACAATTTGTAAGCTTCTGGTTGAGAGATATTGATGATATCAATTGAGAGATGATGGTTTCTGTATCTACAGCAAGTGTTATTAATATGGGATCTATGGACAGAATGCGGGTTATTCTGAATTTAGATGGCAAATAAAACACAATTATGTCTTTAATTTTATTACCTTTTAACTGAAAGTTTGCATTACCTTTGGATTAAAAATATTATCTAGCCACAGTATAATTAACCAGTATTTGTGACTTTGTCACTAATATGAAACCCTAGATATTTTCACATCTGTATTTTTCCTATTAAATTACATTTGTGTAGATATCTGTAAATATCATTAATAGCTTCACAATTTTGAAATTATGATTGCTATTATACCACAGCTGAACAGGTTATTTACTATTTCAGTGAAAAAAACCCATATATGATTACATTACACATTTGCATTTTTCATATTTTGATCAATATGTTTGACATAATTTGTTTCCTTTGTAATCCTAAGTATTTTATGTATTTATAAAGTATTCTGAGAAGAGGTCCTTAGACTTGACCACACTGCTAACGAGGTCCAGGGTACAAACTGTTTAAGATCTCCTATTTCGGAGGTAATTCTACTGAATGTATAAAGTAGTCATTTAACAAAGTGGGACAGAAATGAAAGCATGAACATATCGCCACCACTAATATTTCTTCACAGTAAATAGTTCACATTTACATTCCATCCCTCTGCACTCCCACCAAATCCCAGCAATGCTGTCCATGGTTAGTCATCACATACGTACTGAAAAGGTATGACACAATAGGTATTTCATGCTAATTAACAGATTTTGGGAAAAAGTATGAAGACAAGGGTAAGATATAAAAATGACCAAAGAGAAAGATGAGACAAAGAGATGTAAAAGAGAAGGATAAAATGAGAAAGAAAGAAAAACATGAAGCCAAAGAAAAGCCTTCCTCTTCCTCATCTCAATAGCTTCAGGCTTCCTCTTCACACACTTGGCAAAATCACCTAGCACCTCCTTTGCCTCTGAGCCCATAATATATTATACAGAGATTTCTATCATCTTTTGTATGTGTAATAAGTCATATCATTTATAAATAACTTGATATTTGTTTAGTATTATATTTATGTAATGGTTTAGTTCTAATTCCTTTTTATGCTTTAGTGTTTGAAATCCTAAATATTTTATCTTCTTGAACCCCTAAAGAACAGAATATAGAAATTTAGCATGATACTAGTCTAACCTCCATGCATAAAACAAATAATTTTCAGCCTTCTGTGATAGATTTCACTTACTCTATTCCCTTTCTTGAAAAAAAAAAATCACTAACTGTGATGTCTAAAGGCTTCAAGAAAAAATTTTCCATGTGAAATTATAATGGAATAAAACAGTATTGCTGCCAAAAGTAGCTTCATTTCAATTTATGGGAAATAATAAATCAATCATTAAAATGAAAACTGCATGAATAAAATCAAGAGACAAGAACTGTGACAGCATTTTAAGTAAACTTTGTGTCAATCCTCAAAAGCCCAATACTTATTGTTGATGCAGTTGGTGTTTTTATACAACCATGTTTTGAGCCTCCCTAATTATGCCATAGTTGAATTACAATTAATATGTAAATACAAACATAAAACTGAGTTTATCCAATGTAGCGATCTGTACCAGCAAACATCCTTCACAATCCTCTCCTTGGAAAATCCCCTGGGTTTGCTTAGGCATTCTAGTTTTCTTTTCCTTTAGTGTTAGCAATCTTGCTGGGAAAACAAATTCAGAGCAGGATATTCTGTCCCTATAACCTGCTTTCAAATCTTTAACACCTGGAAAATGTAGGTTCTTTGCCGGTTTTCCTGTCCCCTTGACTCAATGACATCAAGTGAGTTTATCATGGCTTCAGAAAGTATTAAATTTTGGTCATATTCATTTTATAGATATGCTATTTTTGTTGTTGTTTGTTTGCCTTTATTTCCAAAAAGCACAATGGTTAAATTAACTGTTTTAGGCCACCCATAAAAAACATGATCTGGCCTAAATTCCAGGACTTAAAACATAGCCTATGGATTATATAGGAGTCAGATGGTGAGGAAAGAATTTAGGGACATGTTAAGCATTGCACCTTCCTAAACTCTCTGTTGATTCTGATCATTCTCTTATTTTAGGAACGTTTAATCCTAAAAAGTAATGTGGTTTTGTTTTTGTTTTTGTTTTTTGTCTGCTTGTTTGTTTGTTAGCACCATGCCAGTATACTAGCTATTTGGAATCACTTGGAAATCAATTTAAGTTAATTAAGTTTCTTTTTAGTTTAAGTTAGGTAAAGCAAACTTTAATAAAATGAGCAATATTAGAAATCAGTATGGGAACAATGACTGATTAACTGATGCCACTCTATCCTTGGCTGCACAGCAAATCCACATTCCTTTTGGCAATAGATCCCTATGGCCTGACTACAAAATTTGGCACATTTCCCTACACTGAGCCAATTGCAGTACTGTTTGTCCCATTTATGCTCTTTTTTTTTTTTTTTTTTCAACGTTTTCTATTTATTTTTGGGACAGAGAGAGACAGAGCATGAACGGGGGAGGGGCAGAGAGAGAGGGAGACACAGAATCGGAAACAGGCTCCAGGCTCCGAGCCATCAGCCCAGAGCCCGACGCGGGGCTCGAACTCACGGAACGCGAGATCGTGACCTGGCTGAAGTCGGACGCTTAACCGACTGCGCCACCCAGGCGCCCCCCATTTATGCTCTTTGAACCAGTAGAAATCCAGCTTAAGCATGGCAAGTGGGTATCTTTTTCAGTATTAGTTATAAATATAATTATAGTTTCATACTACTCTTTTGTCATTCAGTAAGGGCAACAGGATGTATTTGTTTGGAGTGTATGGGATGAACTGAATATATGGATAGTTTCAAGAAAGTTTGTCTCCATCCTTAGAAGGTTTGCCCTCTTAATGCAACAGATCCACCATGAGCATCTTTGGGTATAAAATATGTCAGCACAAAATTTTTTTATCCACATAATTGTTTGTGGTTTCTAAGAAAGTAAAGAAAGAAACTTCTATCAACCAGAGTTATGCCTAAAATATAGTTTCGTGTGATAGTTTAACAGGAAAAATTGCACCATTTGCAAGAGTTAGGATGGCATTTGGAAATTAAGATTTCATGCATACAGCCCAAATCTACCATTTAATGGGAAATTCTCGGTTTCTCTACTTAATATTTATGAATAGATATAAATATGGAAACATCTTCATTTAGACCCACAGTTTTTGAAAATAGCCATTAAGCTTTTTCTAATATCCCTTAAGTACCTAGTTCACAGAATCAACTATGGGGGATGCATTAGACATACCAACCATATTAATCCAATGATATTCTGTTTTGATTCTGAAATTTGCATTTATCATTCTGGAGCACCTGGGTGCCTCACTTGGTTAAGCATCCTGACTCTTGATTTTGCCTTAGGTCATGATCTCACAGTTCATGCATTTGAGCTCCACATTGGGCTCTGTGCTGACAGTGCAGAATCTGCTTGGGATTTTCAGTCTCCCTCTCTCTCTGTGCCTCCCCCGCTTTCTCTCACTCAAAAATAAACAAACATTTAAAAAATTTGCATTTATCATTCTGCTTTTTAACAATTACTTGTCAACTTCCCACTTGTTACCAACACATTATAAAATTGAAGCAAATTGATTATAAAGAGGAAAAAATCGCTAAGTTTTATATATATTCATATAGGGAGAGTATATAAGTATGAATTAGTTCTCTCATAATTAAGCAAAACGTACAGCTTTACTAAGCAGTTACTTTTTGGAGTCAAAGTCATTCACTTGGGTGACTGTATTAAACAGACTAACTGATCACTGCCAAATATTCACATGGATTTATGATTTCAGCTACATTAGCTAAAAAGAAAAAAAATCAGAAAGTTAAAACTGAAAAGAAATAGGTGTAGTCATTTTTTTCTCTTCCAAAGTTAAGTACAATCAACATGGAAAGAGGCGGGGGTTTTATCTACTAAGAAAGAGAGGGCAGATGAAAAATTTTTAATTTTTACACAAAGAAAACAGTTACATTTTTACATATATTCAACAAAATTCAAAGAACTAGAACACAAAATAAATTCAATTTAAATATTTAAACACAAACACAATAAAAAGTATTGTTAAACAGTCTGATGTGTTTAGACAAATTCCTGCCATATTATTCATGAATATGGCCTTCAGTAAATAGTCTCTCTGTAATTGTTTATTTGGCCCAGCAATAAAAGCTACGTCTTTTACACACTTGTACTTCAATTCCCAGGCAATTAATGTGTCTTCCATGGAAAAATAATATGCAATATATTACCCTAGGAAAATTCCTTCTATGATATGTAATACATTTGTAAAATGTTAGAAATATAAACTCCTCATAAATCTCACTAAATTATTTTTATATTTTTGAATTTGATCTGTAGAACCAGCAGACTCTATGGCAAGGTTTCTTTGATAAAATATACACAGTAAAGGGTGACTGGTCTACGATATCTCTGAATTTGGCCAGCAGAATTAAAAGGGAGGAAAAAGGCTTAAGCACAGGGTAGAAAGAAGAGAAAAATAGGTTTTAAGAACAATCATTTAGTTATCTTTTATCTCCATAAATAGCAGAATCATTCATTGTTTCCATAGCAAGTGAAGACATTTGGAGCTCTTTATGTTTCTATGATGGAGATGATTTCAGATCTACAGCTCTGGTTATAACAATATAGTGGGCCATGTTAATTAAAGCACATGAATCCCAAGTTTCTGAGAACCTTAAGGTTCAAATTAGAATGGAATTAACCTCATTATAAGAAGATGTTTACAACTGTTTATCTGTGAAATGAGCATCCTCTCACATTGTAGGACTTAAGCAAAAAGGCCAACCATGGTCTACCATATGCCCGTCAGTCTTTTCCCTTCCCCATACAGAGAAACAAGTAGATCAGCTCTATTACTAGACAAAGCAATACTGAAGGAACTTCAGCTGTATCATGATACCTTCCTTGATATGAAGGAAATCAGATATGTTTGCTAGCCTTAAAGAGGTGATATTAGTCTTTTGTCATTATATTAATGGGAATTATAGGACACATGAAATGTGTCCAATTTACGTATGTTAAAGCAGACATAAAATCTACTCTGCTTCTCATTCATTTATAAAATTACCTCCATCCATTACTAGCTTCAATAAGTGAAGATTAATAATAAGAGTAATAACATTAATGATAACAATAAAAGGGGCACCTGGGTGGCTCAGATGGTCAAGTGTCAGACTTTTGATTTTGGCTCAAGTCATGATCCCACCGTCCTGGGATTGACCTCTGTGCTGGGCATAGAGCCTGTTTGAGATTCTCTCCCTCTCTCTCTCTGCCCGTCACCCACTTGCACTCTCTCTCTCTCAAAATAATAATAATAATGATAATAATAATAATAATAAATACTTGAAGATTTTAATCAGGCAAGAACCACCAAGTTGTCATTGTCCATGACAATGGACAATATCCACTTTACCTAACTGTATCTCCTAGGGAGGGCATATTTTCTTGTTTTAAAAGATATATATTTGAATCAGACAGGAACTTCTCTCACATCCCTACATTTAGTATTCAAGGCTAATAAAATAGATCTCAAACTCATTTTAATGCCTTAGTTTTTATGCAGTCATCTCTATCCGTTTAGTTATATGTCTTCGTAGAGCAATATTCTGAGGGCAATATTTTTAAAAAGACAGGTAAGAGAAAATCATGAATAAAATCATGGTTAATTTAAAGATTTGAGACATATATGATTTCTGAAAACATTTTAGGTGGGATTGAAAAGCCCCATGCCCCAAAGAATCACTATTGTTTCCAGCATAGAGTGTTACTTTAATAATGACTAATTAAGTTAATAGCTCTCATTATGTCATTCAACCATGAAATTATAAATTTCTTTCCTTCCTTTAGCCTCTTTGACCAGAATGGCTGAATAGCCTGATAATTTTACAAATCCTATCAGCGACATTGAGAATTTATTGTCTCTTAATTTAATCAACTCAGTAAGTAAAATATAATTGTAGCCAACCAAAT
Organism: Neofelis nebulosa; assembly: GCF_028018385.1. Classification (NCBI taxonomy): domain Eukaryota; kingdom Metazoa; phylum Chordata; class Mammalia; order Carnivora; family Felidae; genus Neofelis; species Neofelis nebulosa. The sequence continues at coordinate 37,284,754 of NC_080798.1, read as the reverse complement.
TTTGCATTAGTACCTCAAACTCTTGAGTATGTTTAAACAATTGATTTTTTGACAGAATACAATCTGATATTGGTCATATGTATTGGTGTTGATCTGTAGTTCTGAAGGAACTATTTATTTTGCTACTTAAGTATTTCAAAGCTCCTTCTAATTGCTTCAGTATCTTTCCTGACATATAATTACAATATGTGAAATATCCCACCATTCCCTGCTCTTCTCTCTAAGCTTTCATCCTTCAGGACTTTATCTAGTCAGAGAATTCCTTCTGCCACAATGGAGATGACTCCTAATCCTCATGCCTAGTCTGCTAGGCAGTTCTAGGTCTAGTTCTCTTCTAGTTATTGTTAATGGGATAACCCATCAGAATATCAAAGTCAGCATTTCCAAAAATAACACCTTATTTTCCAACAAATCCTGTTCTTCCTCCTGGAGTCCTAAGACTAACCACCGAAGTTTGAAACCTTGGTATGGTCATTGATTCTTTTCTGTTTGCTGTTCTCTCCCTCTATCATTCCATTTGTGGTACTGTAAACATACATTCAGTCACTTGCAAAATTCTCTTAATTTCTCATTCATATTTACCCTTCTTTTCATTTTGCCTGGCCAATGTCAATCTCTACTCAAGATCCTTCCACCTCTTTTCTGCATCTAGAGAGGCAATAGAAGCATTTCCCTGATGCAAAGCTCTAATCATGCCATAACCTGTGTACAGAGTTCATGGTGATCAGAGTGATGGTGGTAGTCAGGCTCATACTGTGATAAGGCAGAAATTCAGTCTTTCACAATCTGATACACATCAGTTGTTGTAAACACTTCTGTTATAGTCACCCTGCAAAAAACAGGAGGGACTCCTACCTAAAGATTTAGTGGTCAACACTGATAACAACCCCCCACCCCAACACACACACCAAATGTGTATGAAAGGAGCTATTACTTAGGTAATTGAGATGTCTGGAAAAAACAAGGCAGTCCCCTCTAAAAGATCCGAAATGGCTTGAAAGAGTAAGCAAAGGAGGCAGACTCCAGGTTCTTATTGTGTTTAGGCGGTGAAGACAAAGTGAGACTTCTGCGTGGAGGCAGAGTCTTATCTGAACCCCTGCCCAGCAACAAAAAAAAATGAAAATTCAGGCATTTTTATCAGTTAGTTCAGATGTAAGGTACAAGGGAAAGAAGGAAGAATGACGCTTAGCTGTCAGCCATCAAACATCAAAAGCTAGTCAGATTCCTCATGACACAATTACCTTATATTCTCAAAATTCTACTCTGTCCTTAGCTCATTCCAGACCATCAGTCAGCAGCATTTCTGGATCCCACCACCTATCCTAAAGCCACCATCCACAAACAGAAGAGTAGAATCAATAAAGTATAATTTCAGGGATATTAATTTATTGCTTACTATTTAATTATTGAAACACTCAAAAAATTCTGATTTGGTGTTATTATGTCTTACTTTAAGAAAGTATTAAAAAGAAAATTGCTATGTGATATGTTGTTCTAATCTCTCTGGATGTCTCAATATTGTACTACATTATACTTTCTCTTCATTTTTTTTTTTTTTTTTTTTTTTAGCAGGAACCCAGAAATACCTAATTTCAGTCTTGAAAATCATTTAAATGATTTAAATCATTTAAATATATTTTGGCCAAAAAATATTTATAATCGACCAGGTTTCCAGGTTTCCTTCTTTGCATTGGACACAAAACTAAGCCAAAATTTGGATTTTATTATTATATACCTTTTAGGAATCAAATGTACTGCAGGAATAATATTTTTTTCTCACATTGTTTTCCTTTGGCCAATTTATTTAATCTATTTGCATTGTTTAATGCATCTCTCTCTGTGTCTGTTTCTTTTTTCTTCTAAGGTATTTACAAGGGAGACCTTCTTCCTTAACACACATCATCTTGGTGGTTTTAACAAGATATTCATGGTCAGCAATAGAAAGTGAAGTGTTGACACCACACTAAAAGTTGAATAAGAAAGATATTTAGCCTAAAGTCTGGGTAGAAAACTAAATATTAGTGTTGTATACTCTCTAATTTCATTTACCATGTTATATACCATTCAATCAGGGGTTAGCAAACTAAGGCCTGTAGGCCAAGACCTACCACATCACCTACTTTTGTAAATGGTCTTAATTGTGTTGTCTGTAGCTGTTTTGCTTTGATAAAAACAGAGTTGAGTAGTTGTGGCAGAGACCATATGGCCCACTAGGATTAAAATATTTACTATATGGAGTTTTACAGATAAAGCTTGCTGAGCCTTTACAGAAAAAAATACTGAATACATTTTAATTCCAAAATACAATCAAAATGTAACTTAAAATTTCTTGTCTTAAAGTACAAACTATTCTTTAAGAATTAAAGAACACCTAAACAAAAACATTGAAGAGTCATGTTCTTCCAACCAAATCCAGATACTTGTAGTATAGTATATATATAGTAAAGACCCAAACTAAACCTGAAATTCAGAAATCACAAAGTCTTAAATTTGATGAATTCTTAGCAAATATGAAATGGTTACCTCTGTCACAAGAGATGTGTAATTGTGTGTATGCAAAGCTACCATATTACAGAGTATGCTTCCCTTTGAAGAGACCTATATACTATTTTTAAAAAAGATAATAAAACAAAAGAACACATCTACTTATGATCCATGCATAAAACTAATATAAATTATTAAGGAAATGTATTATGCTTAAAGGTAGTTCTGAAATAAGTCTCCAGGTGATATGTAAGATATGATAATAATGAAAAATTTCATCTAGTGTCACATCTCAAGAATGTGTTACATAGGTAAAATAAACACCATTTAGAATAAGGGCAAGTGGTTTTTTGCATTCAGATATATAAAATGACAGATATCATCTTTACTAATGTATACTACTAAGTATAATATTAAGTAACCATGATATCATTCAAAAGTTTATCAATATAATGTTCTTCTCAGGGAACTTGGTTTCCTAACCTTATTTCCCCTACAAGTTCCTCAGTTGTAAATTATTCTATCACATGGATTTTCAAAAACTGAACATGTTTAATCCTAGTGACTCCTAAAATTTAAACTATATGTCCATTGGCAGAAGAGGAATAATGCTTTCCAAGAGTACCTGCATGAAATATATGCATCATTGACCGATGCCATTCCAAACATAAAGTCACCTAGGGAAGTCACCTACTTAACTGGTTGCAAATCACCAAATCTAAGTGAAAGATGTGGAACCACTTTTTGGACAAGGTAAGGGTTCCATCAGTAGCTAAATCTACTTGATTTTTCTTCAGATGTCTTACAGATACATCTCTTATTTTCTTTATCTCTGTTATTTATTGTAACTAAATCAGTCTCTCAACTGATTAACTACAATAGGCTTCTAATGGGACACTCTGCCACAGGGTTGGGTCCTTTTCCCTTCTTTATTAGAGAAGCCATACCTTATAGTATTCTTAGGGTCAAGGATCCCAAGTGAGCCATTTTTCAGCTACATTTTATATTCAAAAATTTCTGATGACTTAGTTCTTGCTCATAAACTGAAATCCATTCTATTACACAGGACGTTAAAAGCACCCTTTGCCTAAAACTCCCTTTTCAGTTTCTTGTAGACATTAACCTTTATATTCCTTCTTCTTTTAAATTTATTTTTGAGAGAAAAAGCAAGTGGAGGAGGGGCAAAGAAACAGAGAGACAGAGAGACAGAGAATCCCAAGCAGGTTCCACAGTCAGCACAGAGCCCGACACAGGGTTTGAACCCACAAACTGTGAGATCATGACGCTAGCCAAAATCAAGAGTTGGATGCTTAACCACCTGAGCCACCCAGGTGCCCCTACATCCTTTCTTCTCAGTATATGAAATAACGTTATGACATAAGAATATTTTATGCTTTATGACTTGGATAATGTCAGTTATTCTCAAACTTGTCCCTTAAATATCTCTAAATGCATGAACAATGAAAAAATCAGCTAGAGAAGTTTAGGATACAACCTCTCTTGGCCAATTATCTTGCCTAAGCCTTAGTTCACACTTATGTCTCTTACTTCTTTTTTAAAAAGCACAGAAAGTCCCCTTTCTACCCCATAATATGCCTAACATTATTTTAGTTCAGAAAAAAATATTTTAAATTACGTTTGAGATTAACATACTGATATAATTGAATTATATACATGTGACAACACAGTAAACTTCACCTATTTATATGTCTGTTATTCATTCGCTTTGATTATGAGTCCCTTGTTCAGGAATCTTAGCTTATATGTCATTGTATTATGTAAGCCAATAAAAAAATGTTTCTAAAAAATAAATAAATGTATATAATGAACCATGGTGATACAGAAAACTATGTTCAATGATACTAAAATCTATTTCCTTTCAGTATCTTAAAGGAAAGCACATTAATGTAATTTTAAGCATTGATATATTTCTCCTTTCAGTACAACTCCATCACCTTTTAAACATGGACAAAAACATTAATTTCTCCTTTTAACTGTTGATTCAACGAATCTCTAGAGAATCTGTCTATTTGAGGGAGGATTAAGAGAGATAGAAGCCAAAAATCGTAACTAAAAACTTGTATTATTTGTACCTACTATCAATTTGAGTGTCAACATTTTGAATGTATTATTTTAATAGTTAATAGTCTATCTTTTAACACAGTGTAAGATTTACAGAATAACTGAACACATAATACAGAGAACTCCACAAACTCAACCCCATACCCACTCTACAAGTCTATAGTTTCCCTATATTAACATCCAGAATTAAGGTAGTATCTTTGCTAGAATCAATGAACCAATATTGATACATTCTTCTTATTATTATTGTCCAGGGTTTTTATTAAGTTTCACCTTTTGTGTTGTACACTTCTTGGGGTTTTAACAAATGCATAATGGCATACATCCACCATTAAGTTAAAAAAAAATTTTTTTTTTCAAAGTTTTTTATTTATTTTTGGGACAGAGAGAGACAGAGCATGAACGGGGGAGGGGCAGAGAGAGAGGGAGACACAGAATCGGAAACAGGCTCCAGGCTCCGAGCCATCAGCCCAGAGCCTGACGCGGGGCTCGAACTCACGGACCGCGAGATCGTGACCTGGCTGAAGTCGGACGCTTAACCGACTGCGCCACCCAGGCGCCCCTAAGTTAAAAAATTTTTGGTGCAGTTTTAGGTCCACAGACCATTAAATTTTTTTTTAATTTTTTAAACATTAATTTTTATTTTTGAGAGAGACAAAGTGTGAACAGGGGAGGGGCAGACACACACACACACACACACACACACACACACACACACAATCCAAAATAGGCTCCAGGCTCCGAGCTGTCAGCAAAGAGCCTGACACACGGCTTGGCTACAACCCACGAACCATGGGCTTATGAGCCGAAGTTGCCTGACCGTTTAACTGACTGAGCCACCCAGGGAGCCCTAAAATTTGTTCAGAATAATTTCATGACGCAAAAATCTTGTGTTTCACCTATCCACTCATTCTCCTCTCCTGAATTCCTGACAACCACTGATCTTTTTACTGTCTCTATAGTTTTGCCTTCTTCAGAATGCCATATAGTTGTAATAATAACATATGTAGCCTTTTCAGACTTGCTTTTTTCAGTAGGCAATATGCAGTTAATCCTCCCCTCCCTCCTTGTCTTTCATTGCTTGATAGCTCATTTCTTCTGAGTACTGAATAGTACTGCTTCCATTGGAAACAAATAACAGACACCTAACTCAGTTCTAAGTGATGAGAAATATCTTCCTGAACTAAGAATATCTGACATGAGCTGGAGGAAACATGGAGTTAGTCAGGCCAAGGACGAACAGAATGAGTGACAAGCATGAAGAAGACAAGGAAACCCAGGCAAAACTGCTGAAAAGATGTGCCGAATAATACGGCCTGACCTTTATCCTCAGAAGCATTCACCAACAATCACTATTCACTAAATATGTAAAAACATATTTACTCTACAGGAGAAGAAAACCAAAACCCTTACAGGCATCTATTTAAATAAGAATGATCTTTCTGTCCAAAACTCCCTCAGTAATAATTAAAAGCATGTATCCTACCCTCAATAATTTAATTCACCATAGGCCTCCCAAAAAGCAATCAGATGCACATTAATTAATAAAAGATTATCAACAGTCAAAGACTCTTGGCCCTAGTTTTGATCGGCCAAAGCAGAATACTTTTGGGGAAAAAAAAAGATACCCAGCAAATCAGGAAAACAAACAGTACAGTACATTTCAAAAAACAAATCATCTTTTACTTCTTAACTTCAGGTTTGCTCTCAAAGTGTGTATTACAACATTCTGGAGTTTTACAATGCAAATCCACAGCAACTCTACAAGGTCCTTCCCGTGTAAATGTCTTCAGATGCATAATCAAGCACAGAGAATCAGAAATATGCCTGGTTTGTTACACAGAGCAGGAAAGAAGTGTTTGCTCAGATAGATTCTGGGCACCATCTGGGAGACAAGTGCTTGGTTTTGCAACAGATTGCATAATTTTCCTGTAGAATCTGGAGAAAAGCCCTAACTGCTTTAATAGAGAGTTGATTTTACATGCCTTTAATCTTCATTTCAGTTTGTCTGAAAGGCAATCCATATGGTTGAATGGCAGAAGTAGTCATTAGCTTAACACAGTGTTCAGGCTTCCATCTTTCTGTGGGAGACACGCAATATTTCACCTTATAGAGAGTTAGTTTTCATTGCACATGGCAATTAATCTTTTTACTAGCCAAGCATCTACTGCATATGTATGCTATTTGATTGATTAGATTAGAAATTTAATGTTACAGTTCATACATTAGTAATATTTCAGTATAACACATACCAAGGACTCCACTATCAATAATATGACTGGATTAAGAGCAGCACAAATTAGCACCCGGAGCAGGAAGGATGACCTTCGCTGGTAGGAAATACTTCATCCACAACAGAGAAATCTTAGAGCAAAGGTCACCTTATTAGAAGTCCTATGTGGAACTTGTAGCTAGAGGGAACATGGATTCCTAACAGGCAACCACGTACACATTAAAGAAGATGGCAACACGCAATTCCCAAAGAGAAGAGACAGACTACCCTTTTATGTACTGTGTCTATACACCTTTCTTGGCAGATGATAGAAAGGAAAGCACTTTGGCATCATGTAGTAAAAGATACTATTAAAAATTGAAACAGATTAGCAGAGTTAGATATTTAAATTTAAAGTATTCCTCATAATTGTACACTCATGATAGTTTCTAAACTAGAAGGAAAGTAGAACAGTTTTTTTTTCATGGAGTTAAATTCTTAGGTTTGAGCCTTGTGTGCTAGAAAAAGTTACCTGTATGTTTCTTTCTGCCCAACGAGGGAGAGTTGAGGAAAAAATTTTCCATTCACTTATCATACATTAAACCAGAGGCTAGCCTTGAAATCTCAAATATGCTATCCAATACAAATCTCTCTAATTATACCCGAGCTTCAGTTGCACATTGGAAGAAAGTTGGGATGGAAGTATGTGGATACATTTCTAAACTCATAAAATGTTAAGTGAAAGCTACAAGATTTCAAAAATAGAAATCTACAATCCAGACTTTTTTTTGTATGGTTCCCTTCTTTATTTCACCTTGGTTTTCCTAGTAGAGGAGCATTCCGAGCAAGATAACTATGATTCTCCCCACAAACCATGCACTTAGGTGGCCCCAGGGATAAGGAAAATGTACACATGGTAGGTTATTTAAAGGGAATAGAATAGTAACTATGGTAGAAAATATAAAATAGAGGATTATGGCTGAGAAATAAAAACATGACAAAATTGAAGTCATTGTAGTAATAAAATTATTTGTAACACAGCATCATTTTTTTTCTTTTAGAGAAAGAGAATGAGAATGAGTCAAGAGGAAGGGTAGAGGGGAGGGAGGGAAGGAAGGAGGGAGGGAGGGAGGGAGGGAGGGAGGGAGGGAGAGAGAAAGAGAGAGAGAGAGAGAGAGAGAGAGAGAGAGAGAGAGAGAGAGAGAGAGAGAATCTTAAGCAGGCTCCGTGCACAGCACAGAGCCCAATGCGGGGCTCGATCCCACAACCCTGGGATCATGATCTGAGCCGAAATCAAGAGTCAGACACTCAACTGACTGAGCTACCCAGGTGTCCCTGCAGCATCTTCTAAATAAAGTACAGTTGACCCTGGAACAGCATGGGTTTGAACTCTTCTGGGTCCACTTATACATGGAATTTTTTTCAATAAATAAGTATATTAGAACATTTTTCTATTGGAAAATAACTATTTTTATTGGAAAATTGTCCATTTGAGAAAACTTGTAAGCAAGCTATGTAGCCTAGACATCTGCCTCCCAAAATTAAGAAAAAGATAGGTATTATTGTAAGAAGGCAGTATATATTAAGTATAACATACAAAATATGTGTTACTCAACTGTTTATGTAAGGCGTCCAGTCAACAGTAGGCTATTAGTAGTTAAATTTGGGGGGAGTCAAAAATTATACACAGATTTTTTATTGTACTGGCAGTTGGTGCCTCTAACTCCTATATTGTTCAAGGGTCAAATGTATTTTGTAGATTATAATAATGGTCCCAATTCTTATGCACTTCATGTGTTTATATATACCCTTTGCCTTATAATTTTGTAATATCCTCCCTTTGTGACCCCAACTTGAGTTATATGAGTTGCTTTGGGCTATTTGAAACTTAGCAAACACTACAGAAAGGGAGGATTAGAAGGACTATTGGGGTTGTTCACTCTTCCCTTCTCATGGTAGGTAAGGAAATGCCTAGCCTTACCCAGTGATCCCAGGAGGACGATGAGAGTTACATGGATCAGAGAGGTAGGTCATTTCAATCATTCCAGTAAGGCCTTCCTAATCAGCTAGCAGCTAGCCAACCTCCAGAAGTCTAAGCAAACCAAGAAAAGAACAGCTGACCACCTCAGCACCTAAGCAACAAATGTTTATTACACCACTGAAGTTCTGGGTTATTTCCTATACAATAGGAAATATTTTGACAATAAATATGTAATATGAAATGATGAAAGTCAACATTCACTAACATTAAGTGTTATTAAGGTAGTCTTTTTGTTTATTGTATTTCTGTTCTCTCTCCTTGTTTATCCCCCAGAACTTCTACTTATGTGTGCTGTGGCATTTGGCATTTGGTATATATTCATAGCTGTTACATCATCATCATCATGAATTATTGCCTTTAACAAATTCAACCTGAGCTTATTACTGGGGTCAGGTTTATGGTTATTTTGATTAGCTTAAGCTAATCAGGACCCATACCTAGAAAATAAGATTGTACAAAAATGATTGACTCGTAAATACATATCATTACTAAGAAAAAGGAAATCAATGCAAAAGAGATCATTAATAAATGGACAGAAGAGTCTAACAAAGATGTGAATGAATGAATGAATGAATAATAGACAAATGATTGAATGAATAAATTAGTGAATGAATATTTTAAAGATAATATTGGTTTTTAACCTTTAAGAACAATTTGAGTATGATCTGCTGGATATTGGTCATAATCACTAAAGGATAATAAGTGAAATAAGTTTTACTTTGAGGTATAAAACAGACATGAGATGTAGTAATATGGTATGCAGGAAACTTAAATATTTTATGTAAACTCTATGCTTTTTTAAGAGTAGACATTATGGCTTAGAGTCTAGAAAATGGTGTCTTCACTGCCTGAATGGTGATGTGCATTAATTTGGGTATTTAATGTAGAAGTCAGTCTGCTGAGGAAAGCTTCGCAGTCTATTTAAACTTGTTTTAATTTGAATCCCAAGTCATTCTTTGTGTCTATAATGTGGAACTGCTTAAAAATCTGGAGCAATAAAGCAAAGATTTGGGGACAGATTGGTTTCCAAAGTACCTCTTAAATGCATACCATAGACTACCCAACGGTTACAAATACAGTTCCTACGAGTAAATGAAGGAGAATGATGGATGCAAACCAATTAGCATGTATCATTCAAATCATCACTCTAAAAGCAGACAAACTTTCAATAAGAGTCAAACTGAAATAGTAAAATATAATTGTTAACGGTCAAACCTTATTAATCAGTCCTGCACCTAATCATTAAATAATTTGCCAGCACTGTTAATAATCAAAGACATTTATCAAAGTATAATATTAGACTGACATAATTAATGCTCAATGGTAAATCACTATCTAATATTAACCACACGGAATTGAGATTAGTTAAATCTGGAACTGATTTGAAAGCTCCATTCAGATTCTGTAATAACTATATATGACCGGATGCTGCTCACAGTGTGAGAGCAAGGAAAGAGAGGGTGTTCTTTACATATGAAATGCTGTCTTCTCATCGCAGAGAATACCCTGATCCAAGCTGTTCAGAATGTGGGAGCCAAAGAATTCCCTGGAGATTAAATTAAAAAATGGCTATGTGGCCTAATTACCAAAAGTCTAAACTATATGAAATTAAACTGGCAGAAATTGTTAGCAGCACCCAGTTAAGGCCCCAGATTTAGAGTCTGAATCATGGACACAGCAACAAAGCTAAGTTCGGCAAGGAGATGCTACCATCACACAGAACGATCAGTGGCAGCAAGAACAATAAATCAAACCCATGGCACCAACTAAATGCAAAAAGACTTTCTTATGTACTTTTTAGACAGGAGACATGTAGAACTTATAATGGCCTGAGGTTCTAGAAAATCTTGAAAATAAAAATAATAAAGCAATGATATGTTTATTGCACATCATGTACACTACATGCAAGCCTCTTTATTTTCCACTTATTACCTTGTTTATTTTTCTAATTTGTTTATGAATTGAAAAGCATTATTGTCCTATAGAAAAGGCGAAAAATCCATGAGGCAGAAAGATTAAGTAACACGTCCAAAGTCAATTTAAAGCTAGAAAATCAAGCAGCTAGGACTGAGTTCCAGGCAATTTAGCATCAGAGTCTATACTCTTAAAGCAGAAGTTTATCCTTCTGTCCCACAATTCAACAAGTTGAACTTTATGATATTAAATTCTCTGTGTCAATTGGGAAGCCAAGACTGGCTTACATTTTAAAATCCTTCATTCTCCATGATGCTTTAACATCGTCCATGATTTCACAACAACCAAGTGGGGAAGAGATAACATCGCTTATGTGCATTTTCCAAGGCAATATAGCTAGTTTGCTTATTTCTTTCTTGTCTTCTTTTTTTAAATGGTTTACTTATTTGTGCCTCACCTTGTTCCAGACATATTAAAGGTTTTACAAATAGGAGTTGGTATCATAAGACCAAACTGTGTCCAGAAAAGGGTAAATTTTATTTCTACTCGAAGACAGGAAACTAGTTGTAATCTATATGCCAGCTTACACTTCTAACATTCTAGGTGTTTATAAATGCATTTCCTAATCTGCAAGTAGAAACTGAGTGCTAAATATTCAGTAAGTACTGAAAAGGCAGAGCAAATGAAAATGTTCTTTTAATATGATGCATTCATATGCTTTCAGTATACCGAGCAGCTTAACAGAGGAAACCTGTGTCAGTATCATCAATGATATAAACCTACATCAATTCTGGCTATTTTTCCCAAAACATACCCACCATATCCTTTCCCTTGATTGTTTTCCTTAAACACATATTTCTAATATCTAATATAATATCTAGTTATAAACTATTGACCTTTTGCCTAGAAATGTAACAAACAAAAATAAAATGCCATCTTCAGATCTTTCCAATATTTCCAACAATGGAAATATTTCATAAAGATAAAATCAATAACAAAAATGAAAATAAAGGGGCGTATACATTTAAATTCAACTATGTGGAAAATTCAGACTGTGTGTGAGCATGGGTATGTGCACATATGTGTGTGTGTTTCCTAAAGATTATTTAGAGTGAAATTTGCTAAGGAAAATGGAATTTGAGACTATTCCATAGTTTATCAGTACAATGCCAAAAGTGGTAGATCCAACTAGAAAAAGGCAATTTTATGCAAGGAAGCCCACTGAAAAATTTAGCTATTTCATAATGCAAACCCAGGCATAGGTTCAGATTTTAGCAAGATGAAACAAAAAAGATGTGGAATTAAGTTGCAATTTCACTTTAAAGGCCTGGAAAGAGCATTATGATCTATCGTGGAAAGACACTAATCACTGAGGACCGAAACGATTGCTGTTTGACAATTTTAATATGTGAGGGCCCCTGATTAAAATTTTAAAGGCATCTTGAGCATTTCTGAAGCTAACTTAATATTTATCAAGTAGTTCTTGGTGCTAGGTTCTGGGCTGGTTGCTTTGCACAAGATATCCCACTTAATCCTCATGACAACTTTGGGAGCTAGGTTTCATTAGCTAGGAAAAGGTTTAGATTTTAGTGGAAAGAACATAAAACTTGGAATCAGATGGACATGGATTCAAGATATCCATTACCAATTTTTTGTTGAGTGACATTATTAGGTGGATGGGCCATGCAAACTGGACAGGTGCTTTCTTGCTTTAAGCTCTGATAGAATTTTTTGTGGTCATTTTCAAAATATATATTCTGCTATTGTGCATATTCTTAAGTCCTCCCATTTAATACAGAGACATTAATACAATGTTGGGAAAGCTGTTACTGAAATGTAGGGGAGAAGAAAAGGATAATGTTTATATGTTAATTAAAAATCTGTAAGAAGGCAGTGTTTTTTGTTTGTTTCTTTGTTTGAGAGACAGAAGGGGAGAAAGAGGCTCCACCTCACAACTGTGATATCATGGCTTGAGCAGAAATCACAAGTCAGACACTCAACCAACTGAGCCACCCAAACACCCCAGAAGAGAGGGTTTTTTAACTAAAATTTGGAGCATTTCGAAACCACTATTGTAAGTGTGATGGCTCAGCACCACATTGGAATTCTTCTTCTGTGAAGGACTAGTATCACTCAGGATAGGCTAGATGTGGATGAGATGAGAATTAAGTGAGGAGAGAGAGGTGGGGCATCAGGCCCCAGCAATTAAGGGCTTTCATACAGAAGCCACACATATCACTACTTTCACCTTTCAGCAGGCAAAGGCGTTCAGATGACCACTCCTTATTTCAGAGCGGCAGAGCAGCGAAGTCTCCCTTCTGGGAGAGGCCTAGGAGGAGTGAGGGACTCGACAGGGAGCAGTGGCTGGCTAGACATTCATATCCCTTCACGTGCATTTGTAATTAATTCTAAGACAAAATTGTCAAAGGTATATTAATATTCTCTAGAATGTTCCATCCTTTCACTGATGTGTGGAACAAGTTATCCGGAACTAAAATATAAAATTTTAAAGAAAAATATACAGAGGTTACACTCTGGTTCATTAAGTCAAAAGAAAAAAGTTGATACGGCATTGCCTAAATTTTTAAATCATGAGTTATCCATACCTGTGAAAGTCTTCCTGAAAGTTGTAAGGGGAACTAACAGATTGCTGATAACTGACAGGGAAACCTCTCTGAGACTACACCTGCCTGTGTGTAGAATTTACTGCCAGAGATAAATGTGACATTTAAATTGCAATGCTCTTTCCCCCATGCATTTCTGTCAGGATACTTTCAGCAAGAAAATGGAATGATTTAAAAATACCTTAAAATATACAATATTTGGTATAACATTATAATATGGAAGATCTTTCAATGAAATATTAGGTGGAACAGGTTGCTTGATTATTATCATGAATGTCAAAAGTATGCAGTGTGGTATTTAATACCGTTCAGTAAGTGATGAGTTGGTAGCAATTTATTCCCTCAGAGAAAGGAAAAAAAGACCAGAAAATTCAAGGAGAAGCTCATCATTTCCAATAATTTCATATTCAAGAATAAAATAGGACAATAGATTTAAATCTAAAGTTAGGTATTTTGCTTACAATACTAATTGCTCTTGGAAAATAGAGAAGCCAAGAAGATATTAATTGAAAAAATAATTTTAAAATTCAGGAATATAAAATGAAAAATAATTTCTCCTTATATGTTTTTTAGTTTTTTTTAATGTTTATTTATTTTTGAGAGAGAAAGAGAGACAGAGCATGAGCAGGGGAGGGGCAGAGAGCAAGGGAGACACAGAATCTGAAGCAGGCTCCAGGCTCTGAGCTGTCAGCACAGATACCGATGCAGGGCTCGAACTCAAGGACCCAAAATCATGACCTAAGCCAGTCAGATGCTTAACCAGCTGAGCCACCCAGGTGCTTCTCCTTATATTTCTTAAAGATATGAACTTCTTAAATGTTTGAGCATGGATAAAACTGTAATTAATAATCAGTACCTAGATTTCAACTTAGCTTCTCAGTTTATCTTCAAAATAATCATGACAATACAACCTCACAAAGCTATTATAAGGGCTAAAAGACATAACTAATTAATATGTCCAGTACAATCCCTATTGTATATTGTATGCCAGTATGCAATTTGGGTTTAAATCCAGGATAAGCCTCAAAATATAAATCTTTGGAATTCTGATTTAGAAATTGATTGTCTATGTTTTTAAATGCTCAAAAGGTGATTCAATACAGGGTTTCTGAACTATATGAGAAACTAAAAACTGCTGAGGTCATGAACGTATATGGAAAATTCATCAAAATCTATATGTCTGTAGTATGTGTGTGGGTGTACATACATATATAATTTCAAAGGCTTCACCAAAGCTCATGCATACATATTTTAGCAATCCCTAGCCCTCAGGTCAAGGACCACTGTATTATTTTGTGAAATAATTTTGCATCTTTTTCCCTAAAGTATGTTGAAAGAAACATACAATTGACTTTAAGTATTCTCCTCCATAATAGTCATTAAAAAACAAATACAAAATGTTGATATAGAATAAATCAGTATTCTCTTTAGTGGAGTGGATTTGTGAATACTTCAACAAGCAACATTTTTATTCTAGTACCTTGAAATGCATTAAATATAGTACAGGTACTATCAATTAAAGTGTCTGAAAATTAATTACAACAAGAAGCAGAATCATTCAACTAATCACAGCCAGATCTAAATAAATTAGTTCTTAATCATAGCTTTGAAAGGAAAGAAAAAGAAAGCAACGTCAAGAAAGTCAAATTGCCTTCCCTTGGGCAAAGACATAAAAAAACATACAATAAGTCAAGAATTTAACTTCAATTTGTTGATAAGATCATCATAAAATTTTAGTAATAATATTACATATTTTCCCCATATCTGGGTTTTCAATTTAACTGCTCATTGTTAGATAAAGGGACATATTTGCCAAAGCTAGTGTGGAAGCTGCAGCCAGGTGACAACAGTCAGAAGATAATGGAGAAATATATGATTTCTAGCTTTTCAAACTCATTTTATCCCCAGACTGGGTGGGGATGAGGGGGGCAGTTTCCTTTTCCACATCTTCTTATATCGGGGCTTGCCTCCTCTGCATTCCTCCTTTATAGAGAGAGATGGTAAAAAGTCCCAATTTATCTTTATATTTAAGAGATCCAAAATAAAAAAATTTATGGCAAAAATTTAGGAACTGAGACATACTGGAAGTTTCTTTCCCTAGTTTCCACAAAAGTAAACTTGTCGCTGCCTTTTAAAGGAAAAATAAAACAAATATGAAGTTCACCAGGCTCATTTTGAATCCTGGCCTTTCGATTCACTAACTGTATGACTGGTCAAATTACCTAATCTTTCTTAATTTCAGGTTACTAGATAAGTGAATCAAAGACTCTGTGTCTCATAGGGTTGACAAGAGGATTATATAATAATAGTCCTCATAGTACTTCATTAATATTCAATATTACATAAAATTAACAGTTTTATACTTGCCATCATTCAAAGATTTATTTACTAAAACATTTATTCTTAAGGCTTTAATCTTGACTCTCCACTTGACTCTGAACTTATGCTATTGCTAATGGTGGGACAGTTTGTTAAATCTCTGGATTTGAGCAAGGAATACATTCCTTTTTGGTTTATAATGCTGATATGCCACTATTTTTTTAAATCTACTATGCATATTCCAGGAATGACCAGGATGTCTGGGCACATGCATTAAAACCATTGCTCTAAGAATCTGCTCATAATTCCAGAACACATCTCTGTATCTGCACATTATAAGCATTGTGAACAGTTTCTATATCAAACCATTTTCCACACAGAAGCGAAAAGGATATATCTGAAATACAAATTCGATCATATCTCCCCTGGTTTAAAATCTTTAAGTATCCCCCTTCTCCTGGTCAATAAAGTCTGAACACCATACCAAGGCTTATGAAGTGCTCCATAATCAGGCCCTGGCTTGTTCTTATACTCTCCTTCCACACTTTTCTATTTCTAGTACTCTGTTCTATATTTTATATCATGAACATACTCCCAAGGGGCCCCATTTCCTATACCTTGGTCACTCTTGCCCTTTAACAAACTCTTTGCCTGCTAGCTTGAATTTACTCTGCAATTTATACACTGCTTCTCCTTCCCTGAATTGCACACCTTGGTGAGGTATGCTGACAGAACATCCTACACAGGACTCCTCAGAGGCAGATCTAAATTTCTTCTACCTAGTATTGAAATTATTCATGTGTTTAATGTTGTCCACTTAATCATAAGGTCAGGAACTGTTTTGCCACTCACTGTGTCATTAACATCTAATACAGTACTGGGCACATAGTAAGTGCTTAAAAATATTATATGAATGAAACATAAAGCATTGCAATTGTATGATTATTGTATTTCTCTCCATATTTTAAGCTTTTTGAGAACAAGAATAATTTTTAATAATTGATGCAAATGATCTGTATTAAATGCAGAATATTTACGTAAGGTCCTTGAGATCAAGAAGCTTGTCTTTGTCTTTGCTTTTACATAGCTCAGTACCCAACACAGAACTTGGCACACAGTAAGCATGAGACCAACATATATGGAACAATAAATGAATTAATATATATTAGACTCACAAGATCTAGAAAATAATGAAAATACCAAGTTTCCTCCTACTAAATTATATTAAGATAATCTGCTTACTAACCTTCTCCTAATGTCTTAAATATGAATGATCTAAATTACCATCTCATGGTCATATGGAACTATTGCAGATGCTGAAATATTTAGATTTTCCCCCTTAACTAGTGTGTTTGTTTGTTTTTTAAAGTAATAAGACAAATGGTCTTTACTAACTACAGGGTAACAGAGGGATACATTTTATGATGTGTGTGTGTGTGTGTGTGTGTGTGTGTGTGTGCGGTTTTGTTCAACTCTGATATCTAGGTTAATTTGAAAATGCCACAATGGGTTGCTTGACATTTGCTAAGAAATTATACTCAAAGTGAATTTTAAAATGATTCATGCTTTGTAATCTCAAGAAATGAATGGTAATGATGTTCCCTTATATTTGTATATGCATTAATCTCCATCATTGCTAGTTAATTGTATACATTTTTTGGCTCATGAACAGCAAACATTTTAGGAAGACAAGTAGCTTCTTTTTCTGGAAAGTATTATGTATGGATCTTTTGCTTTTAAAAATCTTGCTAGTGTTTATTGAATGCATGTCATTATAAAGAATTGTTACTTTAGGACAAAAGAGGATTGATGTCTGAGCTGGATGATGATGAAGAAAAGAAGGTGAAGGGGAGGGTTTCAAGTCTCTTTCAGGGATCACTGAAGTATAATTAACTAATTATCAATAATTAGTTATAATTAACAGTAATTAGTTATAATTACCAATAATCCAATATTGCAATAATGTGGGGGGAATCAAAATACTGGTAAATCTAAGGGTAAGTTTAGTTTGGGACACATCTGAATCAAGAGGTAAAATATGCCATTAAGACTTCTGATTGAACAGTATCCTCTTTTGCTAACTTTATTATCAGGTAACCTCTCTCCATCATGTTTAGTTACTCTAAACCTAAGTTAAAACTTTGGATCCCCCAAAAGTACCATCATCTTTTCTCTGCTATCTCAGTGCCAAATTTCAGTGAACATGCTTTAGGTTTTGCTGCCATTCCAAAGGCAAAAGAGATGGTAAAATGTAATGATCTAGCCTAAGATGTTATAGTGATGAAAGAGAAGGGGCAATGTGATTGATAGCTTCAACAGGGAATGCATGAACTGAAGTAGTGATAATTCTTGGAAGGAAACACTAGTGACTTTACAAAAAATAAGGAGAATTTGTATTAGATCACTAAAATAACAAATTACTTAATCCAGTAAAGGAAGGGTTTATGAGTAGGATGCTAAACTCATCATACTTCAAATCAAGTTCATTTTGTTTTATGTATTGTACACCTACATGAGACTTTTATTAGAAAAACTATTTTATTTCTTTAAAAACCTTGGAAATTTCAGACATTGATTAGCTTAAGTTTCACTTTGAGGATTTCATTTGTTTCTGAGAGGTGAGGACAGGGTCAACAGTATTCAAGACAGAAGGCTCATAGAGAGGTTAACAGATGATGCTTCCTAAAATGAAATTATAGTCATTGTGGGAGATAATTATTGTTAATAAGTGGATAAAAGTGGCAAGATAGTAAAAAAAAGAGCAGAGATTAAATACCTAGCACCAACACTGACTAACCTTTTCAAATTATGATTAATTGCCCAAGAGCAAAAAATGGCCATGCTGTTGTGATCCTTTGTTTGCTTCATGTTGCTTTTGGGGAATCCTGAATAAGGTAGTAAATAGGATCTTCAGAGATACAAAGTTTGGGTCTTACAACTTCAAGAAAACATATGTTCTTGAGAGGTGTTGACTGGTCAGGAATTATTGCTGGAGGATAAAGAGATCATCAGGACTATGACCTCTCCATTAACTCTAATCTTCATATATGTGAGCATTATTCCTATGGGTTTAACCATTATCTTGTGGCTTGCTTATGCCTAAGGAGTGAATATTTCATCTCGATATGCCATGGATGGTGATAATGATACCAAAGATTATTTTCAAGTACCTACTAGAAAATAATACTGCCACTGGGTTAAGCATTAATCAACCAAAATATGCCAAATAAATATTCTTTTCATTTTTTTTTTTCAACTTAGGAAGCTTAGTGTAGATAGGTCAAGCACGCTGATTAAATTCAAATGACTAGTAAAATTCAAACCTGGGTTCATTTGATCCCAATGTTGACTCTTGTAAAACAAAGGGATAACCTTTACCCCATAGGTTTTTCTACTCAATCCTTTGTCTTTTTTTTTTTATGCACAGAATGATTCTTACATATAACAAAAGAACACAGTGATGGAGTTTCCATTTTTTAGTATTGCTCTTCTCTTCTTAACTTCTCATTCCATGAAACAGGACACTTGGATACAGAGCTAGAGTAATTTCAAATATTTCTCTCCAACTCTTCAGAGTCATTCCTCACTAAAAAGTCAAGGCAGGAGTCCCTGAGTTCTTGGACTAAGAACTTACCTTCCTTTCAGAAGGGATTGTGAAATGATCCATATGGAGTTGGATGACCCCCTGCTAATTATTTGTAACATGAATACTATGAGGAACACACAATTGCAAGGGGCAACAAGGGCAATTCTTTTGTTTTGGAGACAGTTCTTCTGGGGGATGGCAAGATGGAGTCAGTAAATGAGACAGAAACTTCTTCCTTATGCTAATGACAATACCATCTAGCCCATAGGCTACAAATTTTCTTCAGAAAAGTACTTCATTTGACTTTGTCATTGTAAGGACATTTGAAATTAATACGAATCTGTAGTTTCAAACCAGGTTAATTAGAACAAAATACAAAGCTGCTTTCTGTACTTTCAAAAATAAATTTAGAGAAAGTACTCGTCAAAGGTAATTTTTCTGAAAATGGAAAGAAAATTTCTAAATTTGAGCTTCAGGTGCATCAGAGACTAAATATCTGAATCTCCTTCGTTTTAAGCTAGAAAAATGACAGTGACATCAGAACTGAAGCACTGTCCATGTTGGGACTCATGTACAGAGCTTATGACGACAAGAACATTTGGTATCAAATTCTAAATTGATGCTGAGAGACAGCGTGTCTGCCATATCTCTGCCACTTGCAGACAACTATCACAAGCCCCATTTGCTTAACAGGAACATGGCAGGTGCCATCCCACAAAAAGGCGGGTGCCTTCAAATGAGCAGTGGCCAATATCGCTTTTGAGAAATATGAACACTTGTCTGCCTTCACCAAACCAATTATTCAGCCAACTATACATTGGGGAAATTAATTCTTGAAGCGAAAGATTTCATTACATTCACAACTACAAATATTGTTCTTGGATATAAACTGCCTGGCTCACTTGACTCAGTGACCTTTTATTTCGATATATCTAATAGATTTATAATATGTTCTGGGAAGAAGCCTCTTTTTTCTCCTTAAATTGCTCTTTCAACTTCTTGAATATCAGATGAATGTTAAGTCTTTCCAGGGATATCTGAGAAGTCAAAAACTCTATGTATGTTTTAAGTTTGGCTTCCAACTTGCTTCATAGATACAGAATATCATGGAAGCTTAATGTTGGAAAGAATCATAGAAGTGATTTAGTCTAATCTGATAAGGAGTCTTCCTTCCCTACTGGATTGTGAGTGCCACAAGAACAAAAATAATATGCAATGAACTCTTATTTTCTCAGCACTTGACAAAGAATCTTATCCACGTAAGTCTTAATTATATAATAACTAACGGGGAAAATGATGAATTAATCTAGCCTAGTTCCCCACAGAATGGTGCATTTACCACCAAAGGTGCAAGACTATTTGAAGGTGGTATTTGGACAAGTGTCAGTATGCTATTTTATGTATTTTAATATACCCTTTACTGTGTATTACTTTATCCTTGAATTAAAACTACAATATTATAAAATTAAATAGTAAACATAAAGAAAGTATAATGAATAAAAGTACAGGTTATAAAATTGATGGTAAAAACTGGGGAGACTAGAACAGAAAAACGACAGAAATCTGTTCTACTCAATGCTTGGTTCTCTCCATCTCATTCCTCCTTCATAACACCACCGACTACATCTTTAGTTTTATTATCGTTATTATTTTTGCTGACATTATCCTAGGGAAAAAAATATAACATGACTTTACAATGCCATAGAAATATACAGTTCTAGTTTGTCAATGGTTTCACAACCACTTGACCTCTATGCTTGTTATTAGCATGGGATTGAGTGCTGTCATCTGTCCTCATTTCTTATCATTTAAAAATTTTACCTTTTTAACCTCTGATGTTTCTGTTCTTTTCTAGCAAACTAAGGTTGTGATCTAGAAAGTAGCTCTGAAGGGTAGTTTTTGACAGATGTAAATGTATTGTTCATCAAAAGCTGTTTCAAGAGTGTTGGGGCCAGAAAGAAGGATTGGTGGATTTCTTATAGAGCCAGGAGTAGAATTCTGGGAAGTTTAATTTTCATGATCCTTTTTACATTAGAGTAGAAATTACATTTTATGTATTTATTTACTTTTATCTTCTAAGAAATACTCAAAGAGACCCTCATGTCTTTATCTTTCATTATACACAAAGGTCTGCCTGGTACTTTGAAATAAATAATGAGGAATTATTACAAATTCAGTTTTTCTCTCATTAAAATTGGACATGCAGGCTGTGAAACTCTCGCCTATCATTATTTCTGACATTCATTCTCATTTTCATTTTGGAATATTATTACAATAGTGCTTATTCTGCTGTCAGATTTTTTGAACAGGGAAGTACTATGGATGTATTACACCAGTCACTGAGCAGGAATTATACACTTGGTGCTCATCTGAAATCAGTATCAGGAGAAGAACCTGTCGTGTTCTCCTAGAGCAAACAATTTAACATAGCATGTTATTTAGTTCTTCTATTATTTTTTTAAATGAATGGGAATAATGGATATGCTCACAAGCTTATCCAGTTTGCCATTGTAAAACATCTAAACATTATCATCCCTCTGTTCCTTCTTGTCTTCTTTGGAGGAGACAAGGTGTTTGAAGAGAGTTAGAGGTTCTTTTAGGGATAATGAATGCTTTGCACTAGACTCTTAATGTTTAGATATTTGAAACAATTACCTAAACTGTCTGCCAAATTTCAGCTTACTGATTTTTCTTACAGAAAAGAATATTTAAAAAAATTTATGTGCTTCTAGGGTATAACAAATATTTAAACAAAGTCTGAACCTGGCACACATTTTTCCTTCCTTGTTACTATAATGTAACACTTTCCAACTTTATATCCATGCATTAGTAACAAGTGAGCAGAGAAAGATTGCTAAGGTTGATTAAACCACATATGAAAAGTCTCTGAAGGTTTTTGCAAAAGAACCTTTTCCAACAAATTATTTGCCTCCACTTTTAAGTGGTGGGGATTTTTGAGTGACTAATTCAAACAACTATGTCCAGTCACTTAATTGTAAATTCTGATCTTGGTTTACTCAAAGGCTATTTACTTGTGTATAAGTAATTGAATTATATAATGTTCACAAAACAATTCAGGGATTAACCATGTTAATTTCTGATCGGCTTTCTGTAATATAATTACAGGTTCTTGTAAGGGGGTTTTACACCAAAGCCAAGGACTTAGTAATTTTGGTATTGGCTAAATTACCTTGACTAAAGGGAGCATATTAAGATTTGGGGTAATGATGGACTTGTTTCATACCTTGAATGTGGTGGTGATTATACAACTGTACTTATTTGTCAAAATTTATATAACTGCATACCGAAAATGTTGAATTTATATCTTAATAGACTAATGACATACTAAAAAGACAAAATCACCACTTTAATTTCAAAATATCGCCACAAACATTTATATGTTGTATCTCAACTTCTCTTTACATTTTCTCTTTAGCTGATCCTACTAAACCATCCTCCCTACCTCACCAAGACTGTTTTCAATGACCATCATTTTGCAATCATTGGCTTTTTATCAATTATCCTATCACTGGACATATCATCATCATCTAACCAGTATTCCAAGGGGAAAAAAAATAAGTTTCTTTACTTTATTTCCAGAATATTGCAACTCCCCACCCTGCAATATTCCTCCTGTCTTACTGCTCCTCTACAGGAACCTCTTCTTCTTCCCAATCTCATGCTTGAAAAACATAAACATACACTGATCCCTCTCCCTTTCTCAATAGATGGATGGTGGATGGATGGATGGATGGATGGATGGATGGATGGATAGACAGAGCAAGCTTGGTGTTCTCTGAGCTTCCTAAATGTGTGGTTTGATGCCTGACATTAATTGGGGAAATTATTGGTCATCATTGTTTCAAATAATTCTTCTGTTCCTTCCCATCACTGTTCACCTTCTGGTACTTCCATTACATGAATGTCATACCTTTGTAGTTGTCCCACAGCTGTTGGTTATCTTTTCTCCCATCATTTTTGTTTGCTTTTCAGTTTGGGAGGTTTATAAAGAGATATCCTCATGCTCACAGTCTTTCTCAGCCATGTCCAGTCTACTAATCAGCCAGTCAAAGCCATTCTTCACTTCTGTTTTTGATCTCTAGCATTTCTTTGTGGTCCTTTCTTAGAATTTTCACCTCTCTGCTTGCAATGTCAATCTGTTATTGAATGCTGTCTACTTTATCCATTAGAGTCCTTAGCAACTTCATTATGGTTGTATGAAATTCCCAGTCTGATAACTCCAACATCTCTGCCATATCAGAGTCTAGTACTGATGCTTCCCTGTCTCTTTAAACCATGGTTTGTTTGTTTGTTTGTTTGTTTGCTTGCTTGCTTGCTTGCTTCTACATGTTAGGTCTTTTAATTATTTCTTGATAGCTGGACATGATGTACTGGGTAAAAGTAATTGTTTTTAGTAATGTGACTTTAGTATGACTTTAGTAATTTGCTGGCAAATTGTAGGGAGAGGAGAAGCACTCTATAGTCCTATGATTAGGTCTCAGTCTTTCAGTGGGTCTGTGTCTCAGAACTGAATTCCCTAATGCTTCTCAGCTTTTCCCCCTCCTGTAGGTGAGACAGGATGTCTAGAATGGCTGAAGTTGGATATTTCTCTTTCCTCAGATCAGTGAAGGTCTGATAAAACTCTAGCAGGTTAGGTTCTGGTTAAAGAGTTTCTCCTGAGGGCAGACCTTGTTCATAAGAACAGAATGATGCTTTTTTTCCCCAATAGAGCCTGAGGGAAAATTTTATGATATTCACTGTAAGAAACTGATAGAGCTCCAAGAGGCAAAACTCACCAAAGGGAGTCGGGAGGATACGGACTGGGTCCCCCAGAGTTTTCATCTCTAGACTTTCCATACTGAGCCTCCAGAAATTTGTCAGTCACAGTTCCGGTTTTTCTACTCTGACACTGGTTCCAATAAAGGATTCTGCTTTATTAAATTGTGATTCTCTATATTTGCCTATTTTTCTCTCCAATTTTGGGGACAGCAGTTTGCCTTGAAGCCTCATTTCTCTTAAGGATTTGAGAAGAGTGGTTGATTTTTTCTTTTTTCGGTGTGCTCAGCTTTTTACTTGTTAAAATGAAATGATATCTTCCAAGCTCCTTATATACCAGACTGGAAACCAGAAGTCAAACTATGTTTTTAAAAATCCATATATATGCTATTTTGTGCAAGATACACCTAAGGCATAAGATCACTCACATATTCAAAATAAACAATGGAGAAATACATATTAGGCAAATGCTGAGAGAAAAGGCCTGTGCAACTACATTCTGTAACATAAAGTATATTTAAGACAAAGCTTATTATAGGAGTAGAGACATTGAATATTAAGTTCAATTCAGCAAGAAGTTACAGTAATTTTAAATATGTTTGGATTTAATGTAGCTTCAAAATATATAAAACAAAAGTTAATAGAATTATAGAGACAGATTTGCCAACAAGAAGGAAATTTTATCACATCACTCTTGATCACTATATTTTAAGATGTCAGAATGTCAAAAGGGACACAGATATCTGAACTTCACAGATAACTGACATAAACAAATATAGTTATCAAGTTCTGCACAGAAAAAGTACATAGTAAATCCCCATCCCCTACTCAGGAACAATTATACTATCTACAAAAATTGATCACAGGTTCTAAGGAATGAAGAAAGCCTTAACTAATTTTAAGCAAAATGCATTGAATCAATTATATTTTCTAACCATGATTCAATGATATTACAAGTGTATAATAAAAAGGAAAATATTCCTATATACTTGGAAATTGACGACAAATTGGTAAATATTTTACTTTTCTAAGAAAGCCTTAAAATGAATGATTTAGAAGTTAGAAAATGGCCAAAAAAGTAAATTCAAAGAAAGGAGATAAAACAATGAGAGATGGAGAAAGGACAATAATTGGTTCTCAGAAAAATAACTAACAAAATGTACATATTTCCAGCAAAACGTATCAAGAAGAAAACAGAGAAGGTATAACAAATACTATAATAATAATAATAATAATACAAAATAATTACAACAGAGATTAAAAAGATATGGTATCAACAACTACATGTCCAAATGTGAAAATTTAGATAAAATGACAACTCTTGTAGAAAAAAATATATACATTACCAAGAAAAACTACAAAGCTTCAAAGAGAGTTCTAATAAACAATATAAAATATTGGTTTGAAATCTTCCCATAAATAAAACATCAGGCCAAATTGTGTTTTATAAGTGAGTTTTATCCAACTCTGTCAGAAATTATCATTCCAATTTCAGACAAACTCTTCTAGAAAAAAGACAAATACTTCACAAATCTATACAAAACCAGCTAATCCCAATACCAAAATTGGACAAAGCCATTATAAGAAATGAAAACCGGGAGCCTGGGTGGTTCAGTTGGTTAAGCATCTGACTTTGGCTCAAGTCATGATCTCACAGTTCGTGAGTTTAAGCCCCATGTCAGGCCCTGACAGCTGACAGCTTGGAGTCTGGAGCCTGATTCGGATACTGTATCTCCCTCTCTCTCTGCCCCTCCCTTGCAAGCTCTCTCTCTCTCTCTCTCTCTCTCTCTCTCTCTCTCTCTTTCTCTCTCAAAAATAAAACAAACATTAAAAAAATAAAATAAAAAGTAAAGAAATGAAAACCAAATGCTTGTTCTACTCATGAATGTATTAGAATTCATGAATGAAATATCAAATCTAATCTATACATATGTTAAAAACAAAACAGAGCATGATGCCCTATGGCCAAGTTGGATTTATTCCAGGTATACAAGGATGGGCTAATATCATAACATTGATAAATGTAATTTATCATCTTATTAAATTAGAATAAACTAAATTGTTATGTAATAAAGAAAGAATTCCACAATAAATAGCAGTTATTCATGATACCACTTTTCAGTATTATGTTTTTTAAAAAAGGTACAAACCTCTGTACTTCTATGGTGAGTTTCGTAGGAAAACAAAACACACAGCTCATAGCCTAAATGTGGAAACCTTAGAAGACTTTCTTTTAGGGGTGCCTGGTGGTTCACTCAGTTAAGTGTCTAACCGGTTCAGGTCATGATCCCGTGGTTTGTGGGTTCGAGCCCCGCATCGGGCTCTGTGCTGACAGCTCAGAGCCTGGAGCCTGCTTTGGATTCTGTGTCTCCCTCTCTGTCTGCCCCTCCCCTGCTCACTCTGTCTTTCTCTCTCAAAAATAAATAAATATTAAATATTTTTTTTAAAAAAAGAAGTCTTTGTTTTAAAATCAGGAACACAACAAGAAAGCCTACCCCATCCCTTTTCTGCATATCTGTCAGAGGATCTCCTTGTCTAATCCCACTTCTTGTCCTGTTTGCTTTTATGAGAGTCAGACCTATATCACCATGTGAAGCCTCTCTATGACCAGTCCTGCTTCCCCACCCCATATAGCTTTCACAGACACTACAACCCCAACCAACCTCTTGTTCTTCACTATCAAAGCAGGAGATTTTCAAATGTTTCTCTTGACTGCTGACATACTGAGAACTTACACCTCAAGATCTAATTCCTGGAAGATATGCCAAAAGAGGTCTGAGAAAGTAAGTGACGATATAGGTTTTGACATGACATCATAGTTTCAGGCTGGCAGTGAGGACCCATTTCTGGGTGGTACATAGGGCATAAATCATTCCTCTCCATTGTAACTTGGGGGAAAGATCCAGTAGATGAGAATACGGTGACCAGATTAACAGCTCAGGTTTTTGAAAAGTACAGGAAGTAGGGGTGAGTTGGTAGCTTAGAAAGAGGCAATTTATCTCTTGCAATGGGAAACTATATAGCCTGAAACCCAAATTCACAGCATCACAGTCAAAATCATCAAACACCAAAGGTAACTGAAGTTTAACTGATTTAAGTCAATTAAGCCAAGGCCAGGAACTTTGTTGGTAAAACCTTGGAACCTGACAAATATACTGGAAA
Organism: Neofelis nebulosa; assembly: GCF_028018385.1. NCBI lineage: Eukaryota > Metazoa > Chordata > Mammalia > Carnivora > Felidae > Neofelis > Neofelis nebulosa. The sequence continues at coordinate 37,257,554 of NC_080798.1, read as the reverse complement.
TACACAGGCAGATGCCCTCAAAGATTTAGTCTGCCAGACTGCTCTCAGCTCTCAGGGCCAGAAAATCTGACCTGTACCTCACTAGTAAGAGCAAGCACCTCTCCTTATAAGAAGACACTGCATATGTTTCTCTCCACATGGCAACTCGGGCCCTCATCAGTATCTTTTCCAAATCCATTTCTGTCAATCCAGTAAATAGAGTTGAGGCATAGCATAACCCAGCCAGAGCCATGCTAGGCCTGATGATGGAGGAAGGGACTATATAGCCCATTGGGACAACAAGAATTAGCCAACATGTACCAGACTGGGTTTTGACGGCACTTGATCCAGGGCACCATAACATCAGGCAGGATAAAGGAGAGTTTGTTAACTTGGGGCCACTCTCTTGGGAGGTCAGATCTAACACTCTTAGCAAAACCTTAGGAAATGGTGAAACTTCTTGCTACTTGTGTCTTCTAGAATCCAGGATAAAGTGATGACCCATTCTGAGCAAAGTTGAGGTACCTAAATTACCATTTGAGATGGTGAAGGAAAGGACTGAAAGGTTCAGGAAAGTAAAAATGTTGTGGTTGATATATTATGTAAAGACAGAAGTATTACCTTTCTTGGGAAGACCAAGATGACACTATTTACCTAGGCTGTAATGCTCTGGTGACAGACAACAAGCCTCAAGAAAAAGTTTAGTAGTGGTTCTCTTCTGCAAGCCAGGACTGAGTAAAAGAAGCTACCAAAGAACTTACTCATTAATAGCAATGCAGACATGGGGGTACCAAAGCAATAAAGGCCAGGTGGCATTGCTTACCTTCGAGATCCCAGGGGTTCATAATTACATAAAAACTGACAAGGTGTGAGTAGCAGCCAAGAGGTCTTGACCCACACAGAGTTGTGAAGATGTTTAATAAAACATAGCATACATAGGAACCAAACAGATGGACAGCCAACAAGAGTGCCTCTTAATGTAAAATCAAAAAAAAAGCAAGAATGGATGAGCAGGAGGTTGAGAGCAGTTGCTTAAAGTAAAATAAAATAAAATCCCTTGCTTAGCTCCTGTACTTGAGCCAGTTTTTATATTTGTAACATATCCACTTTAGAGGGTTGGCACATCAATACAGTTTTTATGGGTCTGGTGATCAGGGGAATATGGAAATATTTCTGAAAAATAAAACACAAATTGCAACCTCTTATATCCCCTACATAAAGAATGAACTGCAGCACCTGGGAAGCTTCTTCAGCTTCTGGAGCTCATACATTCCACACCTTGAATTACTCTGTTAGCCTCAATGCTTCAAACTTTCAGTTCTGAATGGGGCCAAGGGCAGGAAAAGGTTCTCCAGGAGGTTCAGGCTGTGGTGGAAGCAAGCCTATTGCTTGGACCATAGGGCATAGTAGGACCTGCAGTGGTGGATATACCAGTACTGGGAAAAGATGCAGGGTGGAGGTTCTGGCATGTCCGAGGCGGGGAAATCACAGTTCTGGAGTGAGGCCACACCATCTTCAGCAGAGAATTATACCACCTTTGTAAACAGCTCCTAGCACACTAACAGGCCTTGGTAGAGACAGCATACTCAACCATAAGATACTAAGTGACCATTTGTCTATAACTACCCATCATGAGTTGTGTTCTGTTAGACCTAGCAAGCAATAAGATGAATAGGCACAATAACAATTTATCAAAGATGAAAATGGTATATCCAGGGTCAAGCTTGAGCAGGACCACAGGGCAAGGAGTGTGAGCCAGTAGCTCAAATCCCCATCTCTCAAGTCCCTTAGCATCCCTCTCTCAGTTCAGACCTATGACAAAAACAGAACTTCCTATATGACCCCCAAAGGAAGGAAACAACTTCTGTACATCTTTTGGATGGGCTGGATCAGTATGTGGTATGCAGTTCAAAAACTGATGACAGCCATAACCTTGAGAGAAAGAATCAAGGGGAAATTTTTTCCATAGGCAGAGATTCAAGAGTTGTACTTGATTCTGCACTTCACGGTGAAGGAAAAGCCTGAGGTGGGAGTATATATGGAATCATGGACAATGGTAAAGGGTAAAGGGGCTAGCTAGCTTGTGAGTGGTCTAAAAAGAAAAAGATGAGAATCTCAGAGATAAGAAGGACTGTGGTAGAAGCAGGTATATGGGAGTGGGCAAGAAGTGTAATGACTTATGCATCATATGTTAATTATGTAGACAAAAATGGCTAAAAGATGTCTACTTTAAATATTTGTGAAAATTAGTATTTTGCACTATAATTAATATAAGTGATCTATAACCTGCTCCTCAAATTATAAGGACAGCAGCCACTTCCATTATTTAGTATTTTCCATAGTTGACCCACAAAGGATTTCAGTTGGTTTAAAATAAGAAGACATTCATTAAATAATAGAATATTGAGCTAGAAATTAAAAATCAAAACCACAGAATGAAAACAAGATAGGGATTATGGAAAGGGGAGTAAAAGTTGAATGTAAGGGCCAACTTAGTTGCTAGAGTCAAGGGAATATTTGAATTATTCTCAACAATCAGATAGTTACATGTGGCAAAACCAGGGATGCGCTGGGTCTTCTGATTGCAATGGCAGTACACTCTCTACTATACCAAGAACTACATGAATTACAAGTAAAATACTATAGGGGGAAATGCCCTGCAGTTAATTAACAGCTGTGTATTTTAAGGAGGAAAGTTGATCTATTTTCCACCATGTGTTTCACGGTAAATATGAGAAGTCATATTTGCTGTTCTATTTCCCTCTAAGTATTCCCACAGTTTGCACTTTTCCATTATGCTTCCATCTTATTGATGAAGAATGATTATGGCAAAGAAATCTCTTGAGACAGTTTAAACTGGTAAACTATTTAAAGGGGAGGACAGGGGCATTTGTAGGTTGTAATCAAGAACTCCTAAACATCAGGATACATATCATCTTGCTCTCAATCTCCCACATGAGCCATAATCACAGGGCATTTCTTTTTGGAGTATCTGGGCCAGCGGGGTTGGGGAGGTGGGTAGGGGCAGCCATGGAGGGAGGAGAGGTGGAGAAATGAACAGTCCTCAGCACAAAATAACTGGTGGATTTTTGGTGAAATAGATACACACACAGATGTTCAACGTGGAAACTAAAAAAAAAAAAAAAAAAGGTAAATCTCTAGAGACAAATATCCATATAGGATTCAAAAGTAAATGATTGGGTACTGTATATTATAGAAGGAAAAAAACTGCCAAGTAATCAACAAAGAGAAAAAGTGGTCACAGAACCTGCTTGTGATGAAACAGAGAAAACGAATTGACCTATATAATCCTATTGGGAGTAGGGAAAGGAAGATATTTTTCTTACTTTACGAGATAGAAGCATTCTCATTTATAAAATGACAGCTTTTACTTTCCATCAAAATTCACACCCTTTCTTTCTATTCGCTTGAGATCTAAATCAGAATTAGGAAAATAAAATGTGGCTGCATGAAGATAAAAAGGACTCTGATTTGTTCTGAGACAGAAGAGTTTTAGTGAACCTTGAAAATGGATTATTCTAAAAGAGGTCAGAATTTCATGAATTAATCACCATTTAAAGCCTAGTGATGCTGGAGTTAAAACAAAACGATTATATACTGAGAGATATCTTAGAAACAAATGATCTACATCAGTTCCCTCCCCCTTTGGATCACAATTCTAAAAACCATGATCGAGGAGATATTTGCTTTATGAGTTCTGTATTACTATGGAACAAATTATCTTAAAACTTAGCAGTATAAAACAATACGCATTTATTATTTAACAGTGTCTGTGGTTCAATATTTCAAGAGTGGCTTGGCTCAGTGATTCTGGTTTAGGGTCTATCATGACATTTATGTCAAGGCATCAACCTGCAGTCATCTGAAGGCCTGACTGGGGCTGGAGAATTAGCTCCCAGGTTGGCTCTCTCTGAATGGCTTTTGGCCTTACCATGTAGATATCTTGATTATTATAAATGTCCTAAGATAAAGTATAGGATGCTTAGGTAAATTTGGATTTCAGGTAAACAAATAAAATTTTAGTGTAAGTGTGTCCCCAACATTGCAAAGGACATATTTATACTAAAAACATAGCCATTGTTTATCTGAATTCAATGTAACCATTTCCTATATTTTGCTTGCTAAATACGGCAACTCTGTCTCACGGTATGGCAGGTGGCTTCTCTCCCACCGAGTGATCCAAAGTCAAAGCTATTATGCCTTTTATAGCATGTTGTAGAAGTCACCTGCCATCACCGCTACCACATTTTGTTCATAAAAAGCAAGACACACAGTCTGGCACTCACTCAAGGGTAGGGGAACTGGTTTCCACCTTTTGAGAAGACACTTGTCAAATAATGTATTCATATTTGAGAACCATCACAAATGTATAAATACCAAAAGCATATACATATTCTAAGGAAACACTTTTCTGATTCATCATTGACTTTAATTCTCAATAGGCATAAACACTCATGACACACACTCATACATATTAGGCTTCACTGAATGGAATTAATTATAATTTGTGATGACAATACACTTACTATAATTTTTGATGATGACACCATCAATTTAGGCATGACCCTCGTTCATCACTTTTTTACTTAGTTAGAATCCTATTATGAGTATCATGAACCTACCACCCAAAATAAAACCCTGATTCTTGAGTATAGCCTACAACTAACCAAATGATTCACCATCTTATCTCCAAGACTCTCCCCAGAAATTTTCACTTCCAATCACATATTTTTCATTTCCTTGCTTCTTTCACATAGTCCTAGTCCCAAAGAAGATGTGTGTGTATTCATATATATGTATAGATACTTAGTTATATAGCTATATAATGCTAAGTATAGTTATTTTGTTATACACACATGTTGGATCCTCTCAGTTATTTTTAGTTTGATAAAAAGGGTATTATCATAGACATAATGTTTTCACTTAATGTTTTTTTAACCTTCCTCCAGATTTCTGCTTGTTTTGACAGTACTTGCATTCTGACGGCTGTATAACCTTTAACTGGATTACTATTACAGTCTATTCATTCATCCACTCTCCTAATGTTAGGCCGTAAAGTGTTGTTTCTAAAATTTTGAATGAACAACGCTGCTCGGGCATATATATTTCAATGTAAGTGTGCAAGAGACTCACTTAGACATATACATAATGGTAGAATTACTCTGTAAGTAATTCCTGAAAGCAGAAAAAACAAACCCATACCCAGAAGTATCTACTCCTATGTGAATAAACCACTATCTCTTCCGTGGTGAAAGGGATCCAGACTGATAGGCAGTAGTTTGTTGACACCTTGAGGAGTAATGCTTCACATTGGTCTCTTGCTGGCAACTTGAACACTCAGAAGTGGTTAGATCAGCCCAAGTACAAACCACAATGTTGGACCCATCTGTAGCATCCCTCTTTGCTATTATGTCTGTTCTTTTTGTGTGGCCATCATGCCAGTGACAAAGCATGACTAGTGCCAATTAACCAAGTGAATTTTACAGATGAGAAAACAGAAACAAAACTGTGACTTTCCCAGAATAACATATCTAGTGACTCATTCAAACCAGGTCTAACTAATTACAGAGTTCATGCACTTTTAGTTGTGCTAAAGCTAACAAAGTACCTAAAATCTCATCTAAATCCTTAATCTCTCTGATCCAAAGGAGTGCAGATTAGAAGCTTTAAAACTCCACTCTTCTCTAATTCTCTAATTATAAAGACGAGTGCCCTTAGTCTAAGGTTGCATACCACTGATTCATGAAGTTCTGCTGACTGATGCAACATTTGCCATCAATGTTGCAAAAAAAAAAAAATGACATTTTTTTCTTCTTTGCTATGCAATGTGAATGGATGAACTATACCAGGAATGACTAGGGGTTAATAATTCAATTTCCTTGTGTTTCTTCACCCAGTGGCCCAAATGTATTTCCTCTCTGTTGTTCACTTCCCATCAGTCAAGTACTGCACCTGTTTTCCCACCTTGACTCCACTGCAGTTGACTGATCAGGCCCATGCCTATTGCTTTAGGCTCCTGGCCAGTTCCCCTGCCTTTACCTCTTGCCTCCTAATAGGACTCTCGTAACATAGTATGCCTGATGTCTGTAATTTTAGCTACTTCGGGTTCTAGTACTTCAGGGACTCTTTGCTGCCATCACAGGAAACAAATAAACAACAACAATCAACACACAGTCCCTCCACCCTTGTCACCCATGATTCCCTCCCCCACAGTTTCATTGCTCTGTCATTTGCCTGTGTTGCTCAGTATAGAACATGGTGCCTAGAATTTTCTCTCCCCTATTCTTCCTACTCAGTCTTCAAATGTAAACCAAGCATCATTCTTCCTTGAAGCCTTCCTTATTCTCTTCACACCTCTCTGTCCCAACTGTATTAGGTGTTACATGACATTACTTCTATGAAGATTCAATTATTAATAACATAACAAAGAAATACAGTCAATTTACTGGTCTTTTTCCCCAAAGACTGTGAACTACATGAAGGTAAATGTTCCAGTTTTACTATGGCTTTTAAAACTTACAGAGAACTTCTTACATGAGAGGCAGTGTTTTAAAATACATTACAGGGGCACCTGGGTGGCTCAGTCAGTTATCTGACTTTGGCTCAGGTCATGATCTTGTGATTTGTGAGGTCAAGTGAGTTCGAGCCCCGCATTGGGCTCTGTGCTAACAGTTCAGAGCCTGAAGCTCGCTTCGGATTCTGTGTCTCCCTCTCTGCTCCTCACCCACTCATGCTTTGTCTGTCTGTCTGTCTGTCTCTCTCTCTCTCTCAACAATAAACATTATTTTTTTTAATATTTTACAAATAGTAACATGGTTACTCCTCATTACAACCTTATGATGTAGGTGCTATTATTATCCACATTATAGGTACCTTGCCCAAGGTATCTCAGCTAGTAAATGCTAATCCTGGACAGCCTGGCTCCTGACTGTTCTTTTAAATAACTCTATGCCACTCTGTACGTACCTTCAGTGCCTAACTCTGTACTTGGCAAAAGTAGGTGTTTAATCAGTATTTTTTTAGTGAATGAACTATATCTCTGTTTAGTCAAAAATGGGACCTTAACTGCTTTAAGTGTACAATTGAAATGTTTGCACCAAACAACAAAAATCACCCTTCAATTGAGCATGGCTTTACTTGGAATGCATTCGAATTCTGGAAATAACTCTATGTCATTCAAAAAGAAAAGAAGAGGAAAAGAAAATGGTGATATTATCTTTAAACATAATAAAAATAGCTCTACCTTGGAGATAATATACCAATAAGTGAAACATCAAATGTCACCAAATCCATTTCAAGCTCTTTATGATGTTATGGAAGCAGATAGATCTCCCCCTATTTTAGTTTCCATTTTATGAAAAGCATTTACTGATACAGGTGGTTGCAACTGTATCACTTTGCTTGTTTTCTGGCACGACACCAGATCTGGAGGAAGGGGGTTCAGGTGGAGAAACAGGAAATGTCATGAATCGAAGCGATCAGCCCACTACTGTTCATGACTCAATCAGCCTGAACGCTCAGGGTAAGAAAAAGTAACCAGAACGCCTACAGATGTCACATCCATCAAAATCCACACCTATATAGCGCTCTTCATGTCCTGTGATGAAAAGAGTTTGATGTTTCACCCAGAATAAATTGGACAGAATAGAAACAAGAATGAAATGCTACAAAGTACTAAATACTTACTTCTCTCACTCTCTGTCTCTTGTTTTTAAGTTATCCTCCTATGAACACCTGGAAAGCAAAAGCTTAAGATGAACAATTAGTCATGTTTGTCTTCTTTTTCAAGCTAAAAAAAAAAACTAAGTAAAATATCACATTAAATATTTTTTTTAGGTGTTCAAGGTTGAAAATTTGCAACATGAGTAGTTTTCTTAAGTGGTATGATAAATTGTGCTACATTTGTATTAATAACATGACTATAATTTATCTGAAAGTCAGTGTAGGATAATTTACTGTTAACACCACTCTGTATGGCAGGCATCATTGATGTAATTTATCATAGGTACGGAAGTGGAGCATCCCTGAAGTTAAGTATCCTAATAGAGCCAGGGTATAAATACTGTTTTGTCTGATTATAAAACACATATTTACTGATAACTTGTCTGCCTTAGAAGAGTTCATCTGGGGTGTATGTATTGCAGAAAAATGGGTACATACGAAACCTTATTGCGTTCACTCTAGGAATCACATGCTAAGTGAGGGATGAGGAAGAAAGTCTTGCAGGGATCTGTTGGGGGCGAATAGCGTCCTTGGTCTCTTTGTCAAATGATCATCTTAGAGTGAAGAAAAAAAGAAAACATGAATATAAAGGATATGCCAGCTGCCACAGACCACACAGACTTCTACCTCAGGAATGTAGCAGTGAAGGTGCTGGTGGTGACTGAAGAAGGAAGAACAGGGTAGCAGTATTGATTTTTTAAAAGAGCTTTCCCATGCTAGTGACCACACCAAACACTTACATCAATCATCTCATTTATTCATTATGGCAATTCAAAGACATGGCCTATTATCATCCTTGATTTACAGAGAAGGAATCTAGGACTTGAAGTCTTGACAGGTGTGGTAGGTAGAATTCTAAGAAAGCCCCCAACATTTCTGCTGTTCCCCTCGAATATGGCTGGGCACCCTGAATGTGATGGGATTGTCACTCCAGAGACTAGGTTTTGTTATACAGCATATTTGAACTTAGGAAAGGAAAAATTTTCTGGGTAAGTATGGCCTAATCATGTGAGCCCTTATAAAGTACCAGGCTCTTCCTGAAGAAAGCATTCCCAGAGTTAGAAGGACTCAACACGAGGTAGATTCTCTGCTGCTAGCTTGAAGATTGAGGGCACCACATGGAAAGGAATGAAGACAGTGTCTAGTATTGAGAGCAGCCCCTGGTTGACAGGCAGCAAGGGAATGGGACACTCAGTACCACAGCAGCAAAGAACTGAATTCTGCCATAATCACGTGAGCTTGGAATACGACCACGAACCCCAGATGAGAGTCCAGCTGAGTTCTTGATTTCCACTTTGTTGAAACCCTGGGCTGAGATTACAGTCATACTATGCCCAGACTTCTGAATGACAGAAGTGTGAACTAATAAGTAGCTGCTGTTTTAAGCTACTGAATTTGTTTAATTTTATACTGTAATCATTTTTTTAAAATGTATGTAAAAGGTCATATAGCAATTAAGTTGCAAAGTGGAAGTATAAATTGTAATAGGCCTCTGGATTTCAATTCCTAACCATGTGGCAGCAACATGTGCCTAAAAATTAATCTAAAAGAACTGATTCGGTAAAACTTCTGTAAGACATTTCAAATGCAAAGAGGAACACCTTTGTACTCATGGCACTATGTGACATTTTTACGTACAAGAAGACAGAGGGTTTAAATGAAAGAGAAGTTCTAGGTAAGTAATTGCCCCAGAGATCTTCTCATAGGTGGGTAGCCTTGGCCTTGCTTGTCACAGCTTAAGCAAATAAACCTGATATGTCTTCAGCAGGAACACTGGCCAACACTTCAGGGGACAGCTGTAATGCCCAGGGACAGAGAATGGCTTTAGGGGATGCAGGTGCTTCAGCAACCACCAAGTTTTGGGCAAGAACCCCTTTGAAACAGCCAGTCTCTTTCTCACGATGGGCCATAGTTGTACGGTGGCCTTTCAGTTTCTGGAATATTCCAAATGGTTCCCAGATGCAAGCCTTTAGATAGACTTCTACCTCTGCCAGACATGCTTCGCCCTTGGATTTCTTGGACCACGTCTATTCTTAATTTCCACATACCAACTTAACTATCACTTTCTCAGTAAACTTCCTCTGATCACCTTATTGAATCTTGTTTCCTCGCTTTTTCTCAAGCATCCAATCTTTGCCCTTCATAGAACTTATCATACCTTCTAATTTTCCACTTGTTTACTTTTTATATGTTATCTCCCTGACTATTGATGTTGCTATTAATAAGATGATAACAAGTGTGTGAACTTATCAGGTAACAATACAATAAAGATCCCATGTTAAATCTCACAAACAATCTGGAAAACCGGGGACAATGATATCCACATGCTAGAAATGCTAAAACAGGATGAATGAGGTTAGAGACCACACAGTTTACACAAGAGCTAGCAGTGATTCATCCAGGATTGAAATTCATGCAGTCTGAATGCCCGTTACTCACCAATACTGCCCTCAGACCAAACAAGAAACAATGTGCCCCTAGCAGGCAGAACAGTTCTGGCACACGAAAGTCACTCAGTAAGGATTTGTGGCAAGAATAAATGAACGAATGCATAGCAACAGGGGCAGAGTTGGGATGCCTTCACTTAGCTTTTCATACAGGATAGAATATGACAATCAAATACAATAAGAGAAAGAGGAAAGATTAAAGAGGAGAAGGAAGGGGAAGAGATACGCATCGTGACCATCCCTATATAACTGTGAATTAGAATTACCCAATGTCCGGGGGCGCCTGGGTGGCGCAGTCAGTTGAGCGTCCGACTTCAGCCAGGTCACGATCTCGCGGTCCGTGAGTTCGAGCCCCGCATCAGGCTCTGGGCTGATGGCTCGGAGCCTGGAGCCTGTTTCCGATTCTGTGTCTCCCTCTCTCTCTGCCCCTCCCCCGTTCATGCTCTGTCTCTCTCTGTCCCAAAAATAAATAAAAAACGTTGAAAAAAAAATTAAAAAAAAAAAAGAATTACCCAATGTCGGGGCGCCTGGGTGGCGCAGTCAGTTAAGCGTCCGACTTCAGCCAGGTCACGATCTCGCGGTCCGTGAGTTCGAGCCCCGCGTCAGGCTCTGGGCTGACGGCTCAGAGCCTGGAGCCTGTTTCCGATTCTGTGTCTCCCTCTCTCTCTGCCCCTCCCCCGTTCATGCTCTGTCTCTCTCTGTCCCAAAAATAAATAAAAAACGTTGAAAAAAAATTAAAAAAAAAAAAAGAATTACCCAATGTCACAGATTTACTCTAGACCCTCAGAATCATCACCTAATGGGGTTCAGGGAAGTGAGGAATGTGGACATTGTATTTTTGAGTTACCAGGTGAATCTGATGATGTGTCATCTTCAGGTTAGCGTGTGATCAGAAAGAGGTATTCCTGGGGACTGCTGGAAATACAGCAAAAATCCCAGGGCTGTTTGGTCAGTTGAAGTGTGTACTAAACACATACACACACACCACTTCTCACTAAAATTATCATTTTTTCCCCTATCCATGTGTGAAAATTAACAAAGGGAAATGTTTAAAATGAGGTGGGAGGTCAGCAGTGGACTCTGTCTCTCACTCTATCATTCAACCGAGGACCCCAACAGAAAAGAGGTACCTTCCAAGTCCATACTATTTTACCTACTCTACTACCCAAAAGAGAAAAAGAAAGGTTTATCCTCCTCAGCAACAGCCCAGACAATGAGTGTCACAACTCAGCCAATGAGAAGTCACTATATTTCAAACTCCCAGTTCACTCTGATGGACTTTCTACTTATAACAGTCTTCCCAACTCTGCCCTCTCGTCTATAAAAGAGTGTTTCTCTCCTTTCTTTTCAGGACTTGTCTACAGTTTTGCCATAGCTTCCATGTCCCAGATTGTAGTTCTCTGCTATTCTTGAAAAACCCACTTTTGCTGATAAAATAACTGACAGTTTTAAGATTAACACGTGTATCACTAGGCCAAAGAAGTAACAGTACAGAAAAAATTATATTAATTAAACTTATTTTTTTGGCAGTCTTTACACAAACATCCCCTAAATACCTGAAATTGTGTGAAGAGAACATATGTTTATAGGCTTACAGCTGAGTAGCTCATTTAGATGCTACCGTGTCATTATTTTACACATGAAAAAACTGAGATACGGAAAGATTATGCAACTTGTCCCTGGCCTAAGAGCTGATCAGTGACAGAGCTAAGATTAACTCTAGGGTAATAGATGCTTAAGTCAGGCTCTTGTCCATCTGATAGAAACCTACCTATCTTTAAAAATGATGTGTCCCAGTTTTGAAGGGTGAGTAAAATATGCTACTCAAATGAAGTGCATGCACACAGGCACACACACACACACACACACACACACACAAACATACACAGATTAAGGTATATTTGGGAAAACGTAATGAGTTCAATATATTTGAACTATAGAGTGCCAAGTCATCAATAAATGGTGAGAAATTAGAATGAAGAATCAGAAAATAACCTTGGAATACTAAGTTACAGGCTATGAAATTTATCTTTGTTAAAAAAAAGTTTATTTTTGAGAGAGCGCAAGCGGGTGAGGGTCAGAGAGAGGGAGACAGAGGATCCAAAGTGGGCTCTGTGCTAACAGCAGAAAGCCCAATGCGGGGCTCGAATTCATGAACCATGAGATCACAACCTGAGCCAAAATGGGACACTCAACTGACAGAGCCACCCTGGTATCCTTGAAATTTATCTTTATGACTGAAAGCTAACAAAGTGTCTTTGGCATCCAGTTCAGGGTCAACATCATAGCATTTATTCTAATTATTTAACTGTACACATAACTTTAACGGCCTAAGATAAATTAAATGGAAATTGAAGACAGGGAAAAATTTTTACTTCTCTCTCATGTGTAATAAAATTTTTCTAGTATACAGATTAAATGTTTGGTCTTTTTATAATATTTTTCTTAACGGTTAAAATAGCTGCAAGGTTGAACTTCAGACACAGAAAAATATATATAAATACAAACAAGCATAATTCCAATTATAAACAGATGTAAATCCATTTCCAGTGTCAGAAGTGTGGGCATCTAGAGACCTTATTTTTCTTAAAATTAGCTTGAATTAACCAAGGATGATTCCTATCTAATAAACTTTAGGTAGAAGTATCTCTACTTTTGCCAGAGCCAAGATAAACACATTGTACTAAGCCTGTTTCAATGTATACACTACTTGAATCTTCCTCTGACGGCACCATTATAATAACAGAAGTATTACTATACTTTTCCCCTGGATTATTTTCAATTTAAATATAATTTTCACATAAGTATATTTTAAATGTCCCTTCCTGGAACCCATCTGGATGATGAAATTATAGAAGTATATACAAATGTGTAATATATGTATAATTTTGCAAAAGCATTTACATTAGTAAACCTGAAATCAAATGATCCATTAGAATGACCATTGTCAATCCATGTAAGCCTTTCTTATTATTCTTATCTTCTACATTTAGTAGAAAGAAAAATGCAAAATAACCAATAAGGAAACACATTACTCCTATTAAAAATTAAGTTATATAGCATGAGAAGCAAAGTGAGTTAAGTAGAACAATATTTAGATTGTGGAAGATTTGGATATTGTACACCTTTCTTTTACAAATGCAAATTAATTTTGAGTGTCATTTAATTAAGAAATTATAATAAAATGCCCCAAAAAGGATTAGAGAAAGATAAGGGTAATTCTGATGAATGGAAAGACATACAGAAAGAGAGTATATCTGAGTTTGCAAAAGTAAAAGATTGGATTGGACCAAAACGTTGCATAGAATATAACAAGAAAGCCTCCAGTATCAATGTCATTCTGTTGAAGCTTATTTACTTGTTTATTTTGCCCACCCTGGGGGAGCAGGGTTTATTCAAATTTCAGACAACGTAAAATCTGTGGAGAGTCAACATGCTGCAGAGGAGCAGAGAGGTTCTCCTCTCCATTTAGAATAACGGGTCACTAGCCAGAAGTTAGAGCGCACTTATGCGTAGTTATGGTGAATAATATGTTCCAAGGGGTCCTTTTTTCATGATCCCATAACAGAGAGATGTTTTACTTTCAGACTTCTAAAATTATACAATACATATTAATTTGAGAATAGATAAATATAAGGAAGAAAATCATTATATGCTTTCTACTTACAATAATACTATACCTTGTTTCTTTTTCAAAAGTAGGATCATACTATGCATTGTATTTTTTAGCCTGATTTCTGCCCTTCTCTTTCTCTCCACACACACACACATAAACACACACACACACACACACACACACACACATTTAAGTTGAGGCAGAATTGACATATCACATCACATTAGTTTGAGGTGTACAACTTAATGATTCGATATATATACATACACATATATTGCAAAATGATCACCACAATAAGTCTAGTTAGCATCTGTCACTATACATACAGATTTTTTTCTCGTGATAAGAACTTTTAAATCTACTCTCTTAGCAACTGTCAAATATGCAATATAGTATTTACTTGCTTTTGAATTATCATTTCTGTCAAATATCAGGAATCACATCAGTGGACTACCCTCACTTTCTTAGCTAGACCAAAAACAGTGCAATTTCCAAGGTTATTTATGATATCAAACACTTACTGAGAACCTAATATTTGAGATTAAAGTGCTGGGTTCTAGCAATGGAGGTTAAAAACAGAACTTTGCTCTTCACAAAACATAGAATTCAGCAGTGGAAACTCACATGCAAAAAAATGCACTGCACGGAGACATGTAATTATAGAAGTATGAACATGAAATTGAGTAAATGGTAGAGAAGAGGGAGTGAGTAATTTGATCTGGGATTTCAAGAGAGGCATCACAGGAGAAAAGTCTCCCACCCCAAAAAGGTTAACAACATAAATTAGAGTTTAAGAGCCCAAAAATGAGCAACAGAAAATCAAATGTGCTGGAACAGAATTTCTTGAATCATTTAATTAAGGCAAAGGAAAAGGTGGTTTTAGAGTTTATGTTGGGCAACTGGAACCAGGCACTCAAATATGACCAACCTGTATTTCACACTTTAGTTATTGGTGTTGCTTTGTCTGAGTGAGTTTTTTGTTTGTTTGTTTTTTAGTTTTGTTTGCTGTCTTTGATTTTTAGGGATAAAAGTGAATACTGCCTTTCTACATATAAAGGGTAATTTAAGTCTTATTAATTTCCAGACTTCTGTGGCCAAAGAGGAAAGGGCTTTTCCTTCTGGCTCCAACTTAACAAAACTATGAGAAAGTTCCTCATTGGTCTGGTTTGATGAGGTATGCACCTTGAGCTATGGTGATGATCTGAGCCTGAGTCCTGTCATCACTCCTCGAATCATACTAAAAGGTGGCAGCTTCTATACTGACCATATAATCATAGATGGGAAAGAGTGACTCTCAAAATGGTAAGGGTGTTTCATAGCCAAACAAATTTTACATGCACTGTTAACTTCCCTAGAAAAGGATTTTACACGATGCAGTTAAATTTTATCTACAATGACAGTACAAAAGTGAATCCATTAACATACTTTGTGTATAGCTTACCATTTTCATTGGACCATGTACGGTTAATTTAAAGCAACAGAGGCTAAATTTGTCTTGTAAGGAGTGGTGACAGGCAATGCACCTAACACAGTTGTTAGATGTTGCCTCCATACCCTTTCTTTCCCAGACCTAATATCTCATGAAAGGAAAGAGCTCTGCATGGTGTTCATACCTGCTTACTTTTGATTTTTCAACTGAGAACAAATTTAGAAATATAACTTAGTTTCCATCCAACTCCTCATGGGGAAGATATGTTGAAGAATTTCTAGAAATGGAAAATTACTAAGAATTTATGTTATCCTTGGTAATCATTCAGCATAGCATAGCTAGTAAGAACTTCAAAGGAAATGAGGTCAAAAGACGGATCTGAGTTCAAGTACAAAAGTAGAGGTTCCACAGTCTAGAAAACATGATTCGTATTCTTTCTCAAATAAACTCCTCCATATTTTCCTTCCTCCCCACTGCTACTGTTGTTTTGGACATATTTTTCTTCCCCTGCTATCATCTCTCAACAGAGACACAAATTTGTTGAAGACTCTTTATGTTCCTAACACATCTCTAGATGTTGATAATAGACAAAACATAAAGCTTACTTCTTACTGGGGGAAGTAGTGACATCTTTTTGCATATCTGACATTAGAAAAGAAGTAAAAGAAAGAGAAATAGAGTAGTAATAATATAGAGTAATAAAACAAGGAGAGCAGCTAAGGGTGAGCTAATGGGAGAGAAAGAGGACCTAATATAGATGAGAGAAAGGAGAAAGAGGACCTAATATAGATGAGTTCCAAGGAACTCTTTACTAAAGAAGTCACTTTGGAGCCTCAAGTAGGAAACCCAACCTGTAAATAAACGAAGAAAAACAGGTGGCAGGCCAACTGAAGGAGTACTACCAATTCAATGTGCCTGGCATGTTAAAGAAATGGTAAGCAGGCCAGTGCAGCTGGGGTGCAATGAGAAAGAACAAGGTAGGTGGGGGAGAAAAAAGTTTAGCATGCCCAGTTTAATGATTCGATACATGACTGTGGTTGTTAACTGGCAGTTCCTATGTTAAGTATGCTGGAGAGGAAATAGCATAAGGCATTCCTCCCTGCTTCTGAGAAACCTGTGGTATATTTGGGAAGATAAAACTTACATATATATGAAACAAGAGCAAACAATTTCAGAGCCAATGATGATGTGCAGTGCAAACTCTAAGTGCTGCTCAGCAAAATTAATCAATGAGAGCTAGGGGACTAGGGAACTTCATCGCAAAAGAGTAACCTGAGATGCATAGAATTAGAAAGTCTGGAGGGAGAGTGTTTGTACTGAAAGTCATCCTGGAATAACAACGTGCAAAATCCTCTTCAGTGAGGAACAGGGCTCATGTATGGGAGTAGGCAATTGCAGCAAGACCTGTCATTTATTCAACTAAATTCAAGGTGATGATAAGTCCCTGTTGTATAGGAGTTGCTTGTCCCAGCATAATTATTCAGAGGACTATCTTTCACTCTCAAAAGTGTTCCGGTTTGGATGATAAATTATATAGTCACCCTAGCAAAAGATTACATATTGTAAATATACATCCAAATCCATGCATGCAAATATGGGACCATTTACCCAAGTTGAGCTCAGGCTCTGTACATAGAAGCTCTGAGTAAGTATGAAGCAAGGTTAATCACCTGTTGATTCCAGTTTCAGTGATCAAGTTTGAAATCTTCTACTAAGGAGTCCCCTCACCATCAGAAATATCCAAAGAACATTTTCAAAAAGATCCTTCACTCCTTTATTGAGTTGGTATTTTGTGTTCTGGTTGGATCATGCTAGTCACTAATGACATCAAAATAGAAAGATTAAACAGCTGCATTTTCTCTTAGTAAAGCCACAATAATCAATCAAATAATTTGATGGCTAGGAGCTTTCATCCTCTAAATAAGATACTTGGGATGTACATTTTCTCCAAAATTTCCTTTGGAAAAGAGCATAATGGTGACTGATATATGCTTGGTGAAACATAAAAGTGTATAACCTCTTTGCTTTTATTATTGTGAAAGGTTAGTGGGGAAAAAAGAAGCTTATGAATAAATGAAGGTATCTGACAACTGAGTTAATGAGCTCTTGGATCTTATTTTGATCAATGAGTCATGTAGGAAGCTTTGTTTAGACTTCAGCTAATCAATAAACTATTTTGTAAAACAAGAAACATAGATTTGAGGGCACTGGATTAATTTTTAAATTTAACACATCAGGTGAAGAAAAATCTGCAAAGATTTTAGGATTTTTGGTGAAGCTCTTTAGAAGAGAATGAAGTGCTTACAAAAGGGTGTACAGCTTTAGGAAACTTCAGTATCTTAGGTTTCCATTCATCCAAATGTAACGTTTGACCTCAGTTCCAGTGACTTGAAACTCTCTCCTGATTTTGCTTGACAAAAATCAGTAAGTTTAAAAGAAACTTAGGTACAATGAACAAGATCAAACTAAGATTCTTTTTGATCGTTCTGGGCCTCTGCCCTCAGTTATAAAATAAGGACATCTTGTTATAGTTTTCAAATGTTCCTATCAGTCCTAATATTGTTTTTTGGTGAAGACATAAGACTCTAGGGGTTCCTGGTTGACTCAGTTGGTAGAGCATGTAATTCTTTTTTATTTTTTTAAGAGCATACCATTCTTGATCTCGGGGTTGTAAGTTCGAGCTCCACGTTGGATATAGATATTAGTTTAAAAAATCTTCAACAAAAAGACATAAAACTAGTAAAAATATAGCATATTTTATATATAGCATATACATATAATATAGATATATCACTGTTTCCCTAAAAGATATTTAACACAATTCAGCATTTTGTGAATCAGAAGAGCCCCATAATCATATAATCTTATGTAAGCAACTCCTAATATATCTAACTTTTACATATAAAGAAGTAACATTTCTTTAATATACCATGTATCCCCAGGGCACCTAGGTGGCTCAGCTGGTTAAGCATCTGACTCTTGATTTCAGCTCAGGCCATGATCCCACAGTCTGTGACATCGAGCCCTGTGTCAGGCTCTGCACTCAGAGAGTGGAGCCTGCTTGGGATTCTCTCTGTCCCTCTGTCTCTGTCCCTTCCCACTCACACATGTATGTGCACTCTCTCCAAATCTATGCATGGATAGATAGATAGATAGATAGATAGATAAATAAACAAACAAACATTTTTAAAAAACATACAATGTGATGCTGACAATGTACAAAATAAACAAAATTTGTGGAACCATACATTTTCAAAGCTAGATGTGGTTTTAGATACTGTCATTGACCAGATTAAATACTATATGTCTATCAAGATTAACTCTGAAATGCAATTCAGTTTATTGATTGACTAATGCATTCATGTGTCTGTCCACGCATCTATCCATTCACTCATCCATCTATCCCTCCACCCATCCAATTAGGTATGTCTTAGCTGTTATGTGTCAGATATTGCTTCACATATTACATGGCATTTGGAAATACACAGGGGAAAATGAAATTTATCAAGGCCTACAATGCACTAAAACCTTTTCTATAATTGTTAAAAAGGATATGTGAATAATTAGGGAGTCATTAAAATCAGTTATTAAAGTCACTTGCTTCAGGAGCTTTAATACTGTTTACTTTATTTTATTTTATTTTATTCTTTGAAAGTGAAGGGAAAAAAACACATATGAACTCACTAGGTCCTAGAACATGGGACATTCAACTATATTGTATGCTCTTTCCATTTCATCATGATATTTCACAGAGAATAATTTAAACATCACATGATGTCAGCAGGCACTGACAGAAAGAGTCTTTCTGCATTCTTAAGGCTTAATATTTATGGGAATTCAGGGAAGACCATCCGAAATTTTGCTACAATGGAAAAATGATTATTTTGAATTAAAGTTCCTCAAAAAGCAGTTGATACAAGAGCATCTTGACCCTTTGTCTCCCTGAATGCAAGAAATAAATCCTTCATGTGAAGGATGCCCCTCCTTCATTTGAAGACTGAGAGAAGCAACCGTATCACCTGTGATGAGGATTCAGTGCTGAAGATATAAAACTAAACTTTGTTACTTTTGTTAATTTACTACCCTAACAAACTTCTATCTGGAATTACCTATTAACTGACACTCCCAAACATAAATTTTCTTTGTCCTGTCAATTCCTCACAGGTTTATATTTGTTTACCTAAAACATAGAAAAGCTGTATGCCTTGGTCATTTCCTTGGGTCTCACTTTTATTACTGGACCTCTGTTCACATGTAATTAAACTTTGTTTTTTGAGATTTTTTTCTTCTGTTACTCTGTCCCGTGTCAATTATCTATCCAGCCAGAAGAACTTCTGAGGGTAGAAGGAGAAATTCCTCTCTCCCCAACATGTTTTAAAGGATGAAAGATATAAATGCATACTAGGAGAGAAAAAGAATCCTTATCATGTAAAATTATAGTTCCCACAGAAGTGGATAGAAAAAAGGAAAGGATTAATTTAATCCAAAAGTCATTTCACCAAGTTCCATTGATGAACATTCAACTGGTGGGGCAATCTGTACTTTACTATGAGGATTTAGGGATATTGCTCTGAATTTAACAAACCAGCTCTTAAAAGCAAGCCTGTTCTTTCAGATTATTGAAGAATATCTCAGTCACTCCAAGCTTTCTGTGGAAATTGAGTTTCTCCTAGCTTATGTTCAAACCCCTTTGCTAAAAGTTTGCCAAGTCACACCACATTTTGTAGATGAAGAAGAAAACGGATGGGAATTTAGAAAACAAAATTTTGACAACTGCTAAATGTGACACTGAACTTTTACGGGCCCAGCATCGTTTTCTATAACTGGAAACTGCTGGATTTAAATTAGGAATTGCAAACTAATGTCTCACTGGTTGAATGTCATCCTTTAATGTGTTTTGTTGGTCAGAACTGTGTTTCTTTATTATAAAATGTAACCCAAAGCTCCTTAGTTTGGGTGTGCACTTTCTAATTCAGCACAAGCTCCATCAGTTCTTTCTGCCTAACATCCATTCTGTTTTACAGTTTATGATATGTCATCTGGTCTCTGTTATCTAACTTTTCTCTGACCAAGGCCCCTTCCTACCTCCACCCACATGACTCCAGTTCCACTTGGCTCTTTATTGTTTTATGACTTCACTATGCATGCTCCTGCCTTGGATTCTTTGCACCAAATGCTAATTCTGTCTTTAATGTTCTTCATCCATGTACCTGCACTAACTGACTCACACCCTTCAATTCTTTCAACCTCTCAAAAGGAACCATTGAATCATAAGCCAAACTCATAACAGAAAGTAGAATAGTAGTTGGCAGGGGCTGGAGAGTGGGGGAAATGGGAAGATTTTGATCAGAAGGTATAAAATTCAAATTATAAGATGATTGAGTTCTGGGATCTAATATACAGCATGGTGACTATAGTTAACAATACTGAATTACATACTTGAAAGTTGCTAAGAGCAAGAGAAGAGATTTTAAATGTTATCACCACACACCAATAATAATTAAGTAAGGTGATAGAAGTGTTAACTAATCTTTGTAAGGGAAGAAAATAATTTTCTCCATGCTCTTCTAGGTTCTTGGCTGAGACCCCTATAATTAAAAGAAAACAAATTAAAAGCAGAAAAACAGAAATAAGTTTAATAACATGTATACCTCCTATACACATGGCATATACTCAGGAAAATGGAGTAACTCTACTTTATGGCCCAAGCCATCCCCCTTACATACCACCCCCAGCTAAAAAAAAAAAAAAAAAAAAAGGTGTTGAGCAGTTGAGCAAGGGGGAAGACAATAATGGGAGGTTACCAGGAAAAGCACAGCAAAGAGATGACTGTTATGCAGATTTATGTCCTTGTCTTCTCCACTGATGAGTGTTTCTAGAGATTTAGAGTCATCTTTCTCTTCCTGGTACAGAGAGAAAGGCATCCTTCCAGATGGAGATTTCCCTTACAAATGTAAATGTCTCATAGAAAAGGTAACTTCCACTGGGTTTTCTGAAGTACTCCTGTGTCTGTTTCTTAAAAATAATCAGCTCAACATAAATCTTACACCAAAGAGGTATATTTGGGGGTGATATTTTGCTCCCCTTCACCTTACTGTACTAGTCATTTTGCAATATATGTACATAGCAAACCATCATATTGTAAACCTTAAACTTATAAAATGTTTTAGGTCATATTCTTTTTTAATTTTTTTTAATGTTTGTTTATTTTTTGAGAGAGTGAGACAAGTGTGAGTGGGGGAGGGCCAGAGAGAGGGAGACACAGAATCAGAAGCAGGTTCCAGGCTCTGAGCTGTCAGCACAGAGCCTGAGGTGGGGCTCAAAACCACGAACTGTGAGATCAAGCTGAAGTTGGATGCCCAACCGAATGAGCCACCCAGGTGCCCCTAAAATGTTATATGTCAAATATATCTCAATAAAGCTGGAGAAAAAAATACTGGAACTCCTGACACCAGATCTCCCCTACCTTCCTCTTTTTTTTTCTTTTTCTATGAATTGCTTTATCAAAAAATTCCACTCCTGACATAGAATTCCTCCTGAACTTTTCATTCGTTCTTACCTTTACATAAAAGCTAGACATTTTCTTCTTATATTCTAAATTTGGCAGTCAGCTCAGCCTAAGCATGGGGATACTGTTTCATAATGGGGTTAGGATCAGAAAGAACTCAGTTCAAATTCTAGTGCTACATTTTACAAATTTGGCTGTAAACTCTGAGATTCAATTTTCTATCTCAGAAAAACAGAAAGCAGTACGCACATGGTGTCACACAGTAAGTATTTGGAGTGTCAGTCAGACTCAAAAATTATTATTCTTATTAAATGCTTAGTTTTTAGCCACATAAAAAGTGAAAAGAGGTTTACGCCTGTGTTTAGAATTCCCAGAAGGGTTTTTTTTTTAAAGCTCCTGACCTAGTGTAAGTTTATCCTACTAAGTTATTCACTGTTCCTATAAATTTATGAATAGATTATTACCTCAGGACCTGGTACACTATTGGATCTCTAGTAATGTAAAGCAAGGACATCAGGAGTTTTCTTTCAAGTTTAAATTAAGCATTTGAAACTAGTAGTATATCAAGGCAACAAAAGAAGGGGAAATAAACCTTTCTGCCAAACTGATCTTACTTTAAAATGGTCTGCACTCCCATGATTGTTTGCAGGGAAAGACTGAAAGTCAGGTAGAGGACACTGCTATTGAAGACACCACGAGGGATGCTTCCAAGTTTGGAAAGCTAATAACCATAAGCTTAAAAATGCATCTGAATGAATTCTCACATTGCCTTCGCAACAGTCGCAGATAATGCCAGGGCTTCAGATTCAATAGAAAAATACCATAAAGGTTTTTTAATCAGACTGAAATATTTATTTTCTTGTTTCTGTTCCTAATATCATATCAGTGGTATTATTATTGTTGCTGCTGTTGCTATATAAAATCACTGGGAAAAAGTCCAAGAAAAAAGAGGTGGTGTGGAAGAAATTTAACTGAACCATTCTTACCTATGAACTGCTACCGTGTACCAAAAGTTTCTAGAATATTTAAAAGAATTCTTGATTCAAGGACATCTAGCTGGAAATTCTGTGGAAAACTTTTTGTGGGAATTTCTAAGTAAGTGCTTCTTGGTAAAAACCTAACTGGAGAACATGATGTCCAATTTCAACTATGTAGAAAATCTTCTCACATAGCTGTTCCAGATGCATATTCAGTATTTTTACCAGTAGGTAATTCCTTGAAAAATCTCTACATTATTTTTTAGAAAGCCCCATCTTTTAAGAAATAAATCCTATCTTGAACTTAGATTAGGCACCATGTAAATTCATTTATTTTACACACATAGCACAAGGGACTAGGAACTATGAGTAAAAGATAAACATAGGAAGAGAAGGCACACACTCTATCTTCAAAGATGTCACAATTTACTGGGGACAGTAGATGAACAAATACATATTAATAACAGAATATGATTGAGAAGCTAATGAAGTAGGCTTTTTGGCTGAGTTAGGGGTGGAAAGGTAGGACACATGATATGTTGTTTTTTTTTTTAATATATGAAATTTATTGTCAGATTGGTTTCCATTCAACACCCAGTGCTAATCCCAAAAGATGCCCTCTTCAATACCCATCACCTACCCTCCCCTCCCTCCCCCCCCCCCCATCAACCCTCAGTTTGTTCTCAGTTTTTAAGAGTCTCTTATGCTTTGGCTCTCTCCCACTCTAACCTCTTTTTCTTCCTTCCCCTCCCCCATGGGTTTCTATAACGTTTTAAAATACACATTTATGGGGTACCCGGGTGGCTCAGTTAGTTGAGTGTCTGACTCTTGATTTCAGCTCAGGTCACAATCCCTGGGTCGTGGGATTGAGCCCGATGTCAGGCTCCACATTGAGCATGGAGCCTGCTTAAGATTCTCTCTCTCCCCTGCTTGCACTCTCTCTTTCTCTCTCTAAAAATAATAAAATAAAAAAATAAAATTTACATTCTAAATAAACATTAAAACTCAAAGAGTTTTATCCCCTAATGTCTTATATCATCATCATTGTAAAGAAGAAAAAAAAAGTTTTCTTCTACTTTTCTAGATTCTTCTGGCTGGTCTCTTAATTAAATTGACATAAGACAGATTAACAGGAAAAAATTAATTACGTATATATGAGAGCCTCATAAGAATATAAAAACTCCCAGGCAGACAGGCAATTGGGACTTAATATGCCAACCTAAGCTAAGGAGAAGGGGTAGGAGTCTCAGACTTCAAAAGGGAGAAATAAATTGATAAGAAGATGGGAAGAGCAAATATTTGGAAGACAAATGCTTGCCATACCACCTGCCATGCCGAGACTCTGGGACACAGAAAGGAAACTGATCTCGTGTAGAGCTTACTCCCAATTAACGACACTTAGCCCATATTCTTTATAGATACCTTTGGTGACAGTTCTCTTCCTGGACCAGGCCTCCTGTCTGAATTATTTCAGGCAGTTAAAGGGGAAGTAAAAGCCCTTCCAAAATTTTCTGAGCCTTAACTGACTTCACCTCAAAGTAATCTTTTAGTTCAGCTCACAGTAGCACATTTTGGATTTGGGGGAGGCTCATTTTGAACCTTTTCAGCATCATCATTAATACTTGGGGAAGATTTACCAACAGCAAAAAGAGAGACACAAAGACAGAGGGAGAAAACCTCATACAATAACCTTCAGCAACTGGTGTCTGGGGAAAGAAAAAAAAGAACATGGAATTAAGTGCAGAGTTTAGGTATCACCTATAAAACAAAGTGGTGAGTTGACAGTATTCTGGGAATTCTCACTAATTAGTGGGTAGTCTTATCTTCTTGTTTCTCCTGCTAACCTAGAAGTCAGAAAAAACACCACAAAGGCAAAAAGAGCAAATGGGGAAAGGGAACACACTGAAGACAGCAATAACCACAATAGGTAAAAGTTGTAAATCCCTAACCTCATATTTTGAAGCTGACTTAGGGTACAACAAATACTCTTGTATCAACACTTCCCAGAAAAGAACAAAATTAATGCACTGTAACAAAGTCTATACTTTGCCTTGTCTATGCTCCTCCAACACCACCTGCCCACTCTCACCCCACCCATTTACCTTAGGTATAAAAAAGCTGATGAAACACAAGAAAAAGTCCTCATGAGTTACTCAAAGTCAAAGAACTGTTCTCAGATATAGTGTGGGTCACTTGACTCTTTCTGCTCTATCAAAACAAATGTTTGTCTACAGAGTCACTCCAAACTAATTAAGGTGAAAATAAACTATATGGCAAATTTACACACAAAACTTAAAACAAAATATGGGAGGAAAAGGGAATGTGCCATGCAAATAAGAATAAAAGGGCACAATCTACAATAAAGCCTGACTCACAATTCATTAAAATTGCTTTGTATCACAGAATAACTAATTAAGAACTTGAATTCCATAAAGTGTTACAACCGTCAAGTAAACAAAAAGGAAAATCACAGGTTGAAGGAAACACACTAGAGATCAAATGTTTTCATTATGCAACTAATAAATTTTAAAATATGCAAAGAACAGAATACAGACTCTAAACCTAAATTACAGACACTGGGATAATCATAGTGAATACAGATGAAAACAGCAGAGTAAAACAATTAGAGGTTAGTTAACAGATTTGGAAGATATTGTGACTTAACATGAGGTAACTAGTAACCCTAAAATAAAATAGCTATATATGGAACAGAGAATTTATCTAATCATATAATGCAAGATATATGGCTGAAAAGAAGACTACTTGAATACACAGATCAAAAGAACACAAAGTGTTTAGGATACCAAAAATTTAGGATCAATATACATTCTGGATAACTGTCTACTTTTGAGAATGAAAGAAGAATTTGTCAAGCATTTAGGCACACACACAAAAGACATCACTTGCATGAAGGAAAAATTATGTTGGTTTCAGCCACTTGCACAGCTATATTCACTTCTAGGAAAATAACGAGTGGCATATCAACCAAACATACATAGTGTTTTGAGGGAATGAGGGTGACACTTGAGAAGATTAAGCTTAGCCTAAATGCCTTCAGACTACAAAGAAGACAAGCAGACACCTCAATCATTAAAGAATAGAATCATCAGAGAATTTCTGAGATCTTTGGAAAACCACTTGACAAATTCCCACCAATTAAAAAGAGAACCAAAGCAAATAATCTAAAAATGAAAACTCCATGATAAAAAGCCCAGTGGTAAACATGAAGTCCATGTAAGTATAATGATAACACTGAAATGAATGAAAACTACATGAATTATGGATATAGAAAAATGTGAAAGGCCTAGTGTTATTTTTGTATTTTCCAGGTCTATAAACTATAAACGTGCACGTGCGCGCGCACACACACACACACCCATATACACACACAAATTTTAATAGGTAGAAGAAAAAGTTCTTGTGTCTTCATCTTTCAAATTAGCTACCCTGAGGGGCACCTGGGTGGCTCAGGTGATCAAGCATCCGACTCTCGATTTCAGCTCAGGTCACGATCTCACAGTTTGTGAGTTCAAGCCCACATCAAGTCTGCTTGAGAGTCTCTCTCTCTTTCTTTGCCCCTCCCCTGCTCGCTCACTCACTCTCTCTCCCTCAAAAATAAATAAATATTTTACAAAAAAGCTACTCTGTTGCCTAAAATTAATACACATCATTAAAAATAAGTGCAGTGCTCAATATTCTTTCTGCAATACTCTATTATTTTATTATTTTACTTTTTATTATTTAGCTTAAGAGAATATTTAAGTAAATAAGATCATTGTGGTAAAGAAACACTTAAGTGAATTCTGTTCATCTTTCCAGATTTACTTCCCTTTATTTTACTTATGAAATAGCCAAGTAATATTCAATTTAATAGTTTTTAATAGAATGCATTTTAATATGATTTTATTTTTGTAAAACTAATTATATTTACATTTCCTTTCCTAGTTCTGTTATTCCTACATTTTTCTTCCCTCTGTTTCTTTTCCTCTTCGCTCTTCTTATGTTTCTATGTATGCAAGAAAGATGTTTGGAATTATGGGCTCCTATTGTTGAATGGCAGCATTTTGTGTGATTTTTTAAATTTTCTTTCGGCAGTATTTTGCATTTCTTGAATTTTATACTATATACTTTTAATTTTGCAAAAATAAGTAGAAATATTTTTTTCCCTTAAAAGCAACATTTGCAGCAACAAAAACATAGGAAGTATATAAGTAAATATTTTAACAATTGTTAATTCTGGGTGGTAGGAATATAGCTGCCGATATTTTTTTTCTGCAATGTTTTCCATTTAAACATAGAAGATTTGCTATATAGCATTTTAAATTTACAATGAGCTCTTTATCCAAATAAATAAGTGGCTTTAGATTCAGGAAAAGGTAGATTTAGATTTAAACTCTACGTTAGTGCTTACTGTATAGAGAAGCTTGGGCAAGCTACTAAGTTCTCATGAGTTCATTTTCTTGATCTACAACATAAGGGTTATCCTATGGCCCTAATGGCTACGACATGAGGACAAATAACACAAAAACAATGAATCCATTGCCTGGCATATAGTTAGCTCACCATAAGTAGCATTCTTTTCTCTTATGTTCCATTTTCCTTTTATAGTAAATTTATGGTACCCGAATTGCATAATTATGCACATTTAAATATTACACATAATCACTGTGCAGCAACTAGACAGAAACTTACATGATACAGTTAACATATCTCTTACCAACTCAAGGCCTAAAAATAAAATTAATTGCATTTTCTCCTCCAAATCACACAATTTGCAGCAGGAAAAGTATATTATTTACTAAAATATGGAGCCTAAAATTGGCATTAAGAGGAAATCAATGGCTCTTTTAGAAATAAAAATTAATATCTCCCATTTCATCATCTTCCTCCCTCCATCCCCACTACAAAGTCTATCCATATGTATTGAGTAAATACTTAAGTAGGGACAAGTCACTGATGTGTAACTAGACATATAAAAATGAACAACCTAGTACGTTATTTTCCTTGATGACTCAAGGAACATGACAGAAGGCTCTCTACACAAACTAAATAACAGAATGCCACTTGTCCAATTTTTACATGTGCAAGCATATGAGATCCCAAAGACATTATGTGGAAAGGATCCCTTATGGATAGTATTGCCAGATTTAGAAAATAAAATTATACAACATTCAATTAAATAGGAATTTCAGATAAACAATAGGTAAGGATTCACTTATGAGTTGTTTGACCTTGACAAAAAGATTCATAAATATCAAGTTTTGTTTTCTTGATAGGATAAAACTGCACTTCACTTAGAGTCATTTTGAAAAATTAATGACAAAAACATGTAGAGCCATTAGCAACAGTGGTTGGTACACAGCAGAGAATTTTAACTATTGTTTGGTATTGTGGAAAGACCTTGGATTTTGAAATGAGATGACATATTCATATTCTAGTTCTGGGAGTTGGCTAGTGCTAATGTATATAAACTTTCTGAGCCTCAGTTTCTCATTTTTAACAGGCAGTATTTCCAAATATACTAGCTTCCTATGAAGATCAAGCTAATTTAAGTAGATAAAATGCTTGCTATTCTATTATACAACTAATAGATATTTTATAATACCATGTAATAGACTTATTCACTCATTCAACAAATATTTATTTTGTGCCTATTATTTATAAGGTAAGATGAACAAAAATACACATACTGTATGAGCAAAAGGGATTCAAACTTTCATTAGTATAATTACTTGATTTATATTATTTACAAACAAAGATAATTACTTTCAAAGAAAGAAGCCTAAGTTGGAATGGTAGGACTAGACAAGACTCCCCTTAGGAATGTATATCTCTCTTCGACCAGTTTTCTCATCTGGAAATCAAGGGACTGTAATACAAAAGACATTTAAAAATGTCAGTGGCAGAGTTGGGAATAGAGCTCAAGCTTCTTGATACACAGCCTCCAGCTCTCTCATAATGCAGCTAAGTAGTTCCTAGGCTTCTGCTCCTAACTGCAAAATAAGGAAGGTCAGGGGGAAGAAGATGATCTCTATAGCAACCTAGAGTCTATGAATCTTTGAACTTATCACTGTTACAAAGCGAAGTTTGTAAGGAAACCCCACGAGAGGAATTTACTTATTTTATCCCAAAGCATCTTTGGTCTGAGCACACATATGCCACCATATGGGATACATTTAGAACATTCATTAGGAGAAGAATAATTAGTCTCCCATCCTACAGGAAAGAGAATAGACCCAGAGGATAAATACTTTAGAAACTGAAATAAAAGACTTAAAATAAATCTGCCAAAGACAAATTGAGGAGAAATAAACTGGAGCTCATTTGAAGAAAATCAAATGAAATGAACAATTAATTCACCTGTAAAGCTGCATAGGCACTTGTGTATTAGGGGAAGAGATTGCATTTAATCTCATATGGGTGAGAAGGAAGAATGCAATCATACATTTTAACAGAAGTACCCAAGGAGGATTTCTTCTTTATTACAACAAGGAAAAGAATTGCAGATTTAAAGAACTTAGACCCTTGCAAATGGTGATTCATTTTTAACTCCAATGACTTTAATTTCGTCATTAAGCACCAAATGCATATAAAAAGCTACGGGGGACCCGCATATTTGGCTAGAGTTCCAGGGGACTGCAGCATAATGAGAGAAAAGTGACAGAAATGCAGAAGAAAAGGCATTGGAAGGAGAAAAGAAAGAGGTGTGGAGATGTCAAAACCCTAGAGGAAATGCTTTCATTCACTCAGCAAGTCCCATTGCTTTTCTCTTATTTTTTTTATTATTGAGGTATAATTGACATGTAACATTATATTAGTTTCGGGTATACAATGTAATGATTTTGTATTTGCATACATTGGGAAATTATCACCACAATAAGTCTAGTTATCATCCATCACCATACAGTTACAATTGTTTTTCTTTTGATGAGCACTCTTAGGACTTACTGTCTTGGCAACTTTCAAGTGTATGCTACAATATTACTGGCTTTAGTCACCATGCTGTACATTACATTCCCATGACTTACTTATTTTATAACTGGAAGTTTGTGCCTCTTGACCCTATTGACCAGTTTCTCCCCTGCTCAGCAAACCTCCCCTCTTGCAACCACCATTCTTTTCTCTGTATCTGTGAGTACGGTTTTGTTTGTTCACTTGTTTTGTTTTTTAGATTCCACATATAAGTGAAATCATATAGTATTTGTTTTTATCTGTCTTAAGTCACTTAACATAATTCTCTCAAGGTCCATCCATGTTGTTGCAAATGGCAAGATTCCAATCTTTTCTATGGCTGAGTGGTATTCCATTGTGTATATATACCACTTCTGGATCCATTCAGCCATCAGTGGACACCTAGGCTGTTTCCATATCTTGGCTACTGTCAGTAATGCTGCAATGAACATAGGGGTGCATATATCTTTTTGAATTAGTGTTTTTGTTTTCTTCAGATAAATATTTAGTATTGGAATTGCTGGATCACATGGTATTTCTATTTTTAATCCTTTGAGGAACCCCCATACTGTTTTCCATAGTGGCTGCACCAATCTACATTTTCACCAGTGCTATAAGGATCCCCTCTTCTCCACACCCTGACTAACACTTGTTATTTCATGTCTTCTTGATAAAAGCCATTCTAAGAGGTGTGAGGTTGTGTCTCATTGTGGCTATGATTTACAGCTCCCTGATGAATAGTGATGTTGAACATCTTTTCATGTGCATGTATGTATGTGTTTAGAAAAATGTCTAGTCAGGTCCTCTGCCCAGTGTTAATCAGATTTTCTTTTTGCTATAGCCTTGTATGAGTTCTTTATATATTTTGGATACTAACCCTTTATTAGATATATTATTTGCAATATATTATCTCATTCAGCAGATTGCTACTTCCTTTTGTTGATTATTTCCTTTGTTGTACAGAAGCCTTTTAGTTTGATGTGGCCTCATTTATTTATTTTTTCTTTTGTTGTCTTTAATTTGCAGTTAGGTCTAAAAGTACATTGCTTAGACTGATGCCAAGCAGCTTATCATGTATTTTTTTCTAGAATTTTTGTGGTTTCCAGACTTACATTCAAGTCTTTAATCCACTTTGAGTTTATTTTTGTATATGGTGTAACATAGAAATCTACCTTCATTCTTTTGCATATGGCTGTCCAGTTTTCCCCATATAATTTAACAAAGAGACTGTCCTTTCTCCATTGTATATTCTTTTCTTCTTTGTTGGCAATTAGTTTACCATATATGCATGAGTTTATTCCTAGGATTTCTATTTTGTTCCATTGATCTACATGTCTGTTTTTATGCCAGTATCATACTGTTTTGGTTACAATAGCTTTGTAGTATAGTTTTAAATTAGGGAATGTGATGCCTCCAGCTTTGATTTTCTTTATCAAGATTTCTTTGGCTATTTGGGGTCTTTTATGGTTCCCTATAAATTTTAGGAATATTTGTTCTATTTATATGCAAAATACCATTGAAATCTTGATGGGGATTTCTCTGAATCTGTAGGTTGCTTTGGGTAGTATGGATATTTTAACAATATCAATTCTTCCAGTCTATGAGCACAGAATATCTATTTATTTGTGTCTTCTTCAGTGTCTTTCATCAACATCTTATAGTTTTCAGTGTACAGGTCTTTCACCGCCTTAAATTTATTCATACATATTTTATTCTTTTTGATGCAATTGTAAGTAGGATTGTTTCTTAATTTCTCTGAGAGTTCATTATTAGTGTATAGAAATGCAACAGATTTTTGTATATTGATTTTATACTTGCAACTTTACTAAATTTGTTTATTAGTGTAACAGTTTTTTGATAGAGTCTTTAGGGTTTTCCATATATAAAATCATGTCATCCACAAATAGGGACAGTATTACTTCTTTCTTTCCAATCATTTGTTTCACCTTCTAAAAAGATCCAGGCTTTACACACTTCTCAACAGTTTTACAAAATCTCCAATAAATGCCATCATTGTGTCTGGGCTAGACAACAATCATGACCTCTAGTTTGTTTGCTTCCATTCCTCCCACCCAACAATGTGTATTTTCCACACGGAAACCTTTTAAAACATGAACAAATACATCAACTTCCCCTATTCAAAACTCATCAGTATCCCATCACACTCAGAAAAACAAACAAACTTGGGGCGCCTGGGTGGCGCAGTCGGTTAAGCGGCCGACTTCAGCCAGGTCACGATCTCGCGGTCCGTGAGTTCGAGCCCCGCGTCGGGCTCTGGGCTGATGGCTCGGAGCCTGGAGCCTGTTTCCGATTCTGTGTCTCCCTCTCTCTCTGCCCCTCCCCCGTTCATGCTTTGTCTCTCTCTGTCCCAAAAATAAATAAAAAAAAAAAAAAACGTTGAAAAAAAAAAAATATATACATATATATCCAGTCTTTCCCAAGTTATAAAACTGCTAACGATGTGGAGTTCATTACATGTCTGACCTCATCTTTCTCTCTCAACTTCATTCTTTGATTATTCTGGCCCAGTTATCTTTTGTTTTTAAATGTTAAGCCTGTTCCTACTTTAGGGGTTTGTCACTTGCTTTTCCCTTTTTTTGGAATTCATGTTTCCTCAGATCCCTAGTTAAACATCTTATTTTAAGTCACGTCTATCAAAAATCTCAGCCCACACTCCTTCTCTTTCTCTTCCATTACTCTGATTTGTTTTTCTCCATAGCATGCATCACTATCTGAAGTTATATATATTCCCTCTCTTTCTCTCTGCCATATTGCAGTATAAGGACAAGGCTTACAAACACACAAAAATATAAACACCATTTTGAGAAATGGTGTTCAAATATTTATCTAAAACTGCATATAAGATGAACCTGGAGATTTTGACCTGGTCCACATCATTGAGGACTATATCCACTAGCTAAAAGTTCAAAGTTTCTGTCTCACTCTACCTTTGAGCCTCAAGGTTTTTAAGAAAGGTGATGATTTTATCTGATGTGTTTTCACATAATTATCTTGTTCTCCTATTTTCTACATTGCTGTAATTTTAGAGGCAGGGAAACCATATAGAAATTTCTTTAATTCCTATAGGCATGAGGAGATTAGAATGTGAACCTAGGTTAGAATACTGAGGAGAGTAAGAAGTGGGTAAAAATGAGAGGAGTTGAGGAGACTCATCTTCCACAGGAGTTTCCAACAAAGCTGGTCATTAAAATGATATGAGGAAATATTGTATCTTGTGTTATTTCTTCAACTACTGATTTAGGGCCTCACATTAGAAATACTGAATCAGTAAATGAGTTATGTATAAAGATATATTTCTAGGGCACCTGTGTGGCTCAGTTGGTTGAGTGACCAACTTGGGATTTTGGTTCAGGTAATGATCCCAGGGTCGTGGGTTCGAGCCTCATGTTGCATGTTGGGCTCCACGCTCAGCATTGAACCTGCTTGGGATTCTCTGCCTCCCTCTGCCCCTCCCCAACCTGGACCCTGGCATGCTCTTGCGCTCTCTCTCAAATATAAAATAAAGATGTATCTCTATTTTTAAACTTCCTTTTTATCAGTAAGATTTCAAATCTATTAATAATAGTGAATATCTTAATAGCACTTAAAATTAGCCAGGAATTTGGGCGCCTGAGTGGCTCAGTAGGTTAAGCGTCTGACGACTTTGGCTCAGGTTCGTGTCGGGCTCTGTACTGACAGCTCAGAGCCTGGAACCTGCTTCAGATTCTGTGTCTCCCTCTCTCTCTACCCCTCCCCTGCTCACACTCTGTCTGTCTCTTTCTCTCTCTCTCTCAAAAATGAAAAAAACATTAAAAAAATGTTTTTTAATTAGCTAGGAATTATTCCAAATATTTCCCATATAAGTATTTCTTTAAAATGTACAACATTCATATTGGCTAGCTTGTTACTGTATTCAGTTTGTAAGAGACAAAAGTAATGCTGAAAGGTTAAGTAACCTGGTCAAGGGAACTTAGCCAGGAAGTGGTGGGCTAAGGATTTAAGCCCAGTCAGACTGCCTTTAGGACAGTGTTTATCCCGACAGGGAAGGGACAAGGGTAAAGCACATGAGGCACTTACTACAGGCACAGAATTTAAGGGGATCCCCAAAAATTCAGTAATCTAGATAAATAATATGTAATGCAATATTTTACAAATTCCAAACTAATGCAAAAATTCATGATGAATAAAAATTTTAAATGAAGATAGGATCAGTATGCTATGCTCTTCTTCCTTTTCCTTGGAATCACTGAAATGGTTCCTCTGGAGTCAGACCATTTTGGGAGCAGAATTTACATGTCCCATTTGGGGAGGTTGATTTGGGGGACTATTAAGTTATTTGACTGGAAATACAGGGCATATCTAGTTGAGGCCATGAAACTGGAGAGAGCCAGAAAGAGAAAGCATGAAGAGTGAAAAAGTGAGTCTGGTATAAAACCAAGAATACTTAGGGATTGAGCTAGTCTCCCAGACAGACTGATCCATGGTATCGGGAATATTGCCAGTAGGTATCAAGATTGGCTTTAAGAATGGGGACCACTGAAAAAGCAGTAAGGGAGTATACCTGCTCTCACAAAAGAGATGGTTCTTTCCCATGAATCACGTTATCAACATTTTACAACCTACCAAATCACAGATAATCTCAGAAACTGAAGTATTTATTTAGTGGCAGAGTACTTCATAATGATAACAGTAATTATCAGTTAAAATAATATGCATTATT